>NC_026150.1:24542122-24615111 GCF_000512975.1 Sesamum indicum
TGCCAGAACAGCCCCATGAATTTGGATTCAGGAGAATAATCTGCAGTACTGGGGATTTAGTTTGCATGTCCCGAACTACATTCCTGAATGATAATTCATCTTCTGCACTTTCCAGCAAACATTCTTTCGAGGGTGTAATCCTATTTGGAGGTGAATTTGACGCATCACTTACTAATCAAAAATCAATAAGCCAATATTTTCAACAAAAACGAAAAAAAAGAAAAAAAAAATAGAGTTAAAGAAGAAAAAGCTAAAAAATTAATAACAAGTCCTAGTTTGGATGCATGATCCATTAAGAGCGATCTTTAGGCTTCTCTCTTTCCCAGTAGAAACTTCAATAGGAAAGAGTCTTATATCTTATGAACAAACAAACTCTTATTGCATTTCATCCGTGTTTTAGCATTTAGCAAATTTCTCATATTTGTTTTTTTTCCCAAGGAAAACGTATAATGATTTAACTATTCTATCACCTTTATCTTATATGTTCTGTTTTTATCTTGTTTTTTTTTCACATTCATGGTAATTTCACCTAATTTGAGAACGATATTCCTGAAGCTCTCTGGTGCACAGGAGAGCACCACTCTGTTGTGTTCTTATTACTCTTTTTGACAGGTTAACTAGTGATGACTCTAGAGTTCCCCCTCATTTTATGAAGCAAAACGGACCAAATCAAAACGTACATCCCTCTGTAAGTTTGTACTACTGGAGAAATAATTAGAGACTATAACAATAGTGTCATGAAAAACCAACAACAGAAAAGGAGCAGAAGCTAGAGTCACAAATTATCTTAGTCACCAAATCTCATTAATTAACATTTGAAATATTTAAGCATAATAGCAATACATGCTTCCATGTAACTCAATGCAAGCCAAGGCAAACTTTGAAATGTATGTTGGGCTTTTACTTAAAAGATAACAAATACAATTATTCAATGACGGAAAAAACTAACAAGGAGAAGAAATATAGAGCTCACCCAACTACATCTGCTCCACTGGAAGGCAAGCAAGTTAAATTATAGCATTTGAATAGATGAACTCCACCATCTATTGGTACATTATCACCAAAGCATGGATATGCCCCAACAAGACAAGAGCATCCCAGAGATAAAAATTCGATCCAGCAGAAATCTCTCGAGAGGCCAGAAGATCTAACCATAAAATGATTCCCAACATAACCATCCAGAAATACTTTCTGATTTTCAAGAAGTTCATCATTTGCTCTACTCATTCATACATTTGGAGAGGTTCCAGCATATCTGGAGTACAAAATTCAGTGTGGCAGCATCCAGTTTAAATTTTTCCATTCATTGATGCTTTGCTTTCCTCCATTTGCAGTGAAGGAAAGGTCCATGGTAAACTATCACCATCAACTACATTTGCAGAAGTTTTATATTCCACAATGGATGCAATGTTAACTTCAGCACAAGGGGAGTTTACTATTCTATGGACGTCTTCATTATGATTCCCACAAGAGGTGGCCCGTATTAGTTTACATACCTCATATTGTGAATCTTTACTTGAACATTTATCTATGAGTGATTGTTCATCAGACTCATAACTTTGCCTGATCTCTACACATCAGACAATTCACATGAATAGGATTTTGCATATTTTGCAACCAGCTTCTCACTTACACCACCAAATGAGCAACAACAATTCCCAAAACCAATTGTCAGCAACATCTTGCCAGTTAACTGATGGCATTTCCTCAAAACATTTTTACAGATTATTGGCAACTCGTGATTCTAGCTTGAGAATGTTATACTTCCGACAAGAAACAACAATAAAGCATGTAAAAGCTCTGCAAAAAGGGAGGCAATCAAGTTTCAGATGTCACAGTCAACCAGATCTTAGCTTATACATCATTCAAACACCATCAGATTATAGATAAAAACCAAACCATCTTTTGTGAGCCCAATGTACAGAGCCCTAGTTGCCTGATTTGAGTATAATCGACCAAAAATGCAGCAGCTTTTACCAAGTTTTTCTGAAATGGTATGGTGATCCCGACATACCTCCTACTGATATGTTAACATTGACTCAATCAACAATGGTTATCCAGTCCAAACAATATTTTTCTGATTAAGTGTATCCCCCTACCGGAGAAGTCATAGTGAAAACATGCTTCAAAAGATATTGAATAAAGGAATATCTAGTAATGGGAACCAATCTTGATGAACAAAATCAGATGACTGAATAAACATAAACTAGAGAAATGAAATATCTACCTGAGACCCTTTGCCAACTTAGACAAGCAATTTCTGCAGAGTGAACCTCCTTCATACTAGATAATTTCTTCAAATCTAAAAGTAAAAAGATACACATATGATAACTTTAATTAAAACTAAAAACCAGAACAAGCTATGTTAAACAAAGAAAATCCCTCCATTCTTCACACACCCTAAATTAACAAACAGCTTAAATACTACTTTAGACAAAAGTTTCACATAGGGAATCAGAAAAGAAAAGTATTTAGTATCCACCTTCTCTAAAAGCTTAAGCTTTAAAATCAAAAATATAATTTAGTCCCTAACACGAGTTAACGAACCAAGACCAATATTCACTTACCAGAATCAACTGAAAGAGGACAAAGCTCATCTTTATTTTCCTCAGAATTAAGAACTGAATCAAAATAACCAGAGGATGGTCAACTGGAAGCAACAGATCGAGTGTAACCTCAATGTGGTCACTGGATGCCCTGACTTGGAGTGAAGACTCCGAGTCAACCAAGACCCGAGGGAAATAAAGTTCCAATTCCCCCTAACCAAGCTACTCGTGCTACCCTCTCTGGAATCATGAAGCCTATCCTCCACTTCACCAAGTTGTACACCTGCAGGAAGTCCGTATTCGCACCTCTACCACTAATCACATGGAATCAAGACTTTGAATATACAGACATAAAGAGTTCAGAGGGCCTAGAGCCCCACAATTGAAAGCGTAGAACACTGCAATGAGCACTCATAAGACGAAAATTATTTGTGTCTAGATTAAGAAATGGATCAGCTGAGGATGTGATCAACGCAGGAAGCATTGTGATAGCTCAACCGAGTTGAAGAATGGTAGAGGGGGCATGAAAAACTGTAGGGCTCAAGTCTAAATTGCGATTCAATGTTAGAATGCAATCCACGCCTTTTCTTACAGCCCATATCCCCAAAATGGCGATTTTGTTATGGAAGAGGTTGCGAGCGTCTGTATGTAAAACTCGAACACAAACAGGGGCCCTCTTCCTCATTTTCTACTAGTTTTTCCAGACCACATTGCCCATCCTGCTCAGACCTTTTACTTGACGCCATCATTTCCATTTTCTTCTTAATAAGTAAAATTACATTCCGAAAAGAAGAAATAGTTCAACAAAAATACCATTGAATTGTTTCATGGCTACGGAAGAAATTTGGTAAAAAAATCAAGTAGGGACTGACAATTTCGTGGCAACAGCTGAAGCAGCCGCCTAGGGCTTCCACTGTCTTGAAACGGTCATGGTGTGGTGAAGAATAACGCGGTGTTTGAGATCTCTGCATTTAGCTGAGGGCTTCGTGTTTCGGGTTGAATAGGAGTAAGCGGAGTATTGGGGTGTACTACTGGACTTCCCATGTGAACCGCCACCAACGAGAGTTCTCGGCGAACGGCGGCGGCGCCGGAGATTTATCTGCTGATGATGGTGGTGACATTTTCTTTGTCCACCCCGAAACTTTTAGGGCTCGGTGGTGAATTTGGGGGGGAAATTAGTCCGCAAAGGACAACAATGGAAAACTATGTTGGACGTTTAATGGCCCAACTTCTTAAGCCCACTTAACTGGTGGGCCAATTTTAAATTCCATAATCAATTGGGCTTTATACATATATTTAAAAGAGTTAATTACACTTAAACCCATACTAAAAATATAAAATTATACTTTTTGTCTAAAAAACTCTTCAAATTACACTTACACCCCCTTACAAAATTCACTGTTTACTTGACATCTTTTAGTTAGAATTTGAATGAAAAATGCTGACATTTGCTAAAAAAAATTACATTCATGAGAAAAAAAATGTATCAATGTTAATTTCACTCATATATATTACATTTATCCCTTTATAAGTACAAATATATACAGGAGAATGTCAACTGATCAACAAAACTAAAAATTTATATAATCCTTTTTGCTTACATCTGCATTTTCCATCCAAACCCTAATGATATGGTATCAGGTGTAAAACGAGAATTTTTGTAGGGATGCAAGTGTAATTTCAGAACTTCTCTGAAAAAAAATATAATTTAATATTTTCAGAGGGGGTTTAAGTGTAATTATCCCTATTTAAAATAACAAATTCGCAATATTGATCTAAGACAAAATACAAGACTATTCTTTTATTTAGATTTGACGAAATGGGCTGAAGTATGTGAGGGAGACTGATCTCACGTTAAAATCCATGGTGTTCAAGTCCATTAAAAGTGAACTCAAACTACTAACCGTTGCTCATACCTATAAAAAAAAGGCCTCCACCACAACTCACAACTTATCCATTCACAAGCATTTCAAGTTAACTTTAAGTCACTAATATGCAAAATCTTTCATTTTAGAGTGTGTAATTTTCAATTAATTGATAAAAAATCGATCGACCCAAAAGTCTAGTTTTTATTGAATGCCGAATCATAATTTTTGTTGGGTATCATTTTTTTTAAAGATAATTTTGATATTCGGCTTAATTTTTATTTTTTGTACCTGTTAGTCGAATCGAACCGAACTGAATACCAAACTTTAACATAATTATATTATATATATATATATAAATAATTATTAAGTATCTTAATATATGTATTTATTACAAAAAAATAATAAATTCATGATTAATACATACTTAATTGATTATAATTATTAATTAACAAATCATTTATAACCAATAAATGAACATTACATTGTATTTTTTTAATTTCAATTAATTTCATCTTAATCCAAATAAGTTCAATTTTTACTGAACTGAATCGAATATTTCAATTTGATAAATGTGTGTACCGAAATTTTAATTAACCAAAATTTTGTTTAAATTAACCGAAATAAACACCCCTACGTATTTTTGCTTTAATATTATTGATTTAATTATTACTATTTAATTCCTATTTTATAGGTTAATCCCCAAAAAATATTTAAATTTTTCAATCAATCCTTCTATATTTTATAGTGTTGTTGGATTCCAACACAAAACAATTACTTTACAACAAGAAACATGATTCCCTTTTATAAACCTAAGTGTGGGCAAAGGCATGCCACATGGTCTAACATTAATTTTTAGGGTAAATTTACATTTTTAGTCCCATAAGTGGATCTGTTTCTAATTTCAGTCCCACATTCAGGCTAATTTGCATATTTAGTCCTATGTGTAGATTTTTTTTTTTATTTCAGGATCAAATTTGGGATTTCGTTAAAAAATTGAGGCTGGTGTTAAATTTTTAACAGAATCCCCCCTTTGGTCCTGAAATAGAAAAAAAAATCCACATATGGAGACTAAATGTGCGAGTTGGCTTGAGTGTAGGACTAAAATTAGAAACAGGTCTACATATAGGACAAAAAAATGTAATTTACCCTTAATTTTTATTACCAAAGACTTTGAATGTGATTGAATCTAATGGTTTCTTATTACCAAAAAATTGTTAGGTTTGGATCTAATTATGTAATTATTATATAAGGCTTTTTGTATTGATAAATGATCATTAATGTTAACAAAAAAGGATATAATTTAGTGCTTTTTTTAGTGGTAATTATATGATTAAATTAATATCTGAATAAATTAAATAATATACCGATTCCATTAATACAATTAAAAATAATAAAATAAATTCACATAAAGTAAGACAAAAATACGTAGACACTTTGTCGGGCTTTAATTCATGCTCTTGAATTTATTCATAAAATCTCAACTTTAACTATTTGACAAAAACGTGATTTATGGTAATCTAATTTGTAAAGCGCTAAACGTTGAACAAAAATGACAACTATTGTGGACTGGTCAGACCTAATTTTCTGGATGCTTTTCTCTTTAGTTTTGAAAAAAAAAGTAAGTCATGATTAAATAATTCATTAATTAATATAATCTATTTACCTTTTCTAAAAATTCAGAAATTATAATTTAGTTATATTTTATCACATGCGATTCATCACATCCTTAAAACATTGTAATAGCAATATTATTATGTCTAGTCGTGTTTTAAAATCACGACTAGACAAAAAAAAATTGCCGAAATAGCAATTTCTGCCCAAATTTGGTGTCGTGATCAGAAATCCCGACTTGGCAATTTTTGCTCTTTTTTTTTTCGTTTAATTAATTTTGTATAATTTAATTATATATAATTAATTTATAACAACATATTAAAGTCCAAAAAATTATAATGTTAAAATTGTATTAATTTAAAAAATTACAATTAAGGGTACAAATGTAATAGTGTATTTATTTTGTACAATTGTAAAAAATTACAATGAACTATACAATTACAAATGTCAAAAATGTTCCCCCGTTCCACAATTCCGTCTGTAGCGTTGACGCCGAGGTCTTCTTATTTCCTCGCTCACATTTTGTCCTGGCTCATTTTGGGCCTCATTTTCATCACCATCGAACCAACTTGATGTTGTTGTGAAACTTGACTCCACATTGTCACGATATGCACAATTGACTTTTTTTATTTTTATTTATAATATATTTTAATGCGTAATTCAAAAATTCATGTAGTAGTTACCATTTTTGTCTAATTATATATAATTATAGATAAAGAATTATTTACTGAAATAATCTCTTATCCGACAATTAAAAAATGTGAGATATATATATGGGGGGGCACTCAATTATATTAATAGGGAATGGGATCATATTATTTTTAATTTAATAAGTAGCACATGAATTATTATGACAGAAATGGGACAGCTTTGTCTCTTTTGGGGGCAGATGAGAAATATTATCAAGAAATTGCTGACACCAAGAGACAATTATGGGTTTCTTTTGATAAATTAATAATTAAATATGTCTGTCGCAACCAATTATTAAAGAATGGAAAATTTTATTTTGTCTGTGTTCTTACTGATCATACTGTTAATATTATCTTTAATCATATATATTGAGTAATATTTTTTTATTTGTCAAAATTTTGTATAATAGTTATTATTGTCTGAATGCTGTCATTAGCTAAGCAAGAATTAGTGACAGAAAAATCATATGTACACAAAAACATCATTAAAAATAATTAATAACACTGCTCGCAGATGGAGAGACAAACACTATGTTTATATGGCCTACCGTGCTCTTTTGACCTCGTTTGTGTACCATATCTGGCCTGAGCGCAACATTAAGCGATTTAATGGAGTACATAGAGATACGCGCACTGTGGGTGCGCTGATGGTTCGAGATGTGCAGCAGAGGATTTTTAGTGTAGAATTACCTACTGCTATTAGCACTTGTGCGCTTTATCGCTTATGGCGGATTTCTTGTCCTATCGAGGAAACCGCTTAGATTAAACAAGATGTATTGTACTATTATACTTTTTTACTTAATGAAATTTACTTTTATCGAAAAATATAATTAGTAACACATATGTACATATGACGATAACCTAATAACAACAAATAATTATTGTCATAGAATAATTATTAATAGCTTAACTATTAATTATTTATGGTGACAACTTAATATATGACCATTGTCATGAAAAAATTGCAATTTTAGTCATGAGGAGGGGGGAGGGGGGATTTTTTGATACGTTCAAAAATTAGAAAATGATTATCCAAATTCGAGTAGGAATGGAGCTCCGGAATTTAGAGGAAGAAGAAACTCTTCTTTTGGATTTCTTTCCTATCAGATTTTAGTCTTGTACGAATTTATTTTGACAATTTTGTACTGTAATAAAAAAAGACCTAAAATTTGCTAAAATGACCAAAAAAGTGCACCACGTGAACTTTTCCGTCCAAATTCTGATAATTTGTACTCAATGTACAAAAATTTTAAAATTACAGAACAAAATTTCTAGGATGAATTCGTACAGGACTAAAATTGCTACCGTCTCATACTTACATAACTAAAATCGTGTTGATTTTTTTCCAACTATTACTAATAATTATAACGTGATAAGATTAAAAGTATACTCATTTAATATATAATGAATATTTTTATTAATAAGTTTAAAATTATCATGACATATTTTATTATTAATATTATCTAGTTGATCAGTTGGGTTGCATAATTTTATGTTAATTGATTATAAATTAGGTTGTCCATTTCATGCATCCCAATAATTGAAATCTTGACATCATCAATTTTTCAGAAGGTCCAAAAGCCAATAATAATGCTGCCCTCATCTTAACCAATTAATACAAAAGAAGCACAACTCCACCAAGAAATACCCACCAAATTATATATATATACACACACACACACTTGATGAGTTAGGTCATTCTTGAACACGTGTACATCTTCTATTTGATGAAATTTATATAATATTACAATATAGTACTACATATATTCATAATGTAATGAAGAGAAAAGAACACATACTGACTTCTCAATAGGACTTACAAATTTCTACATACCTATTGGACTTGAGAAAAGGGTACTTACTGTCTACATTTGAAATTTACTATAATTATAAATATATTTTTATATTTAAAATTAATAGCCATCTAAATAATTTATTAAAATTAATAGCCATCTCAAGATTTTGACATTTTTGGGTTCAATTTCTTTTAAAATATTTGAATAATTATTATTAATTAGTTGATAGTCGACGTCCAACGTGAAATCTGGCTTAACATTATACTCAAAACTCAATATATTTTGGTATACATTTTTTTATTTTTTATTCGGGCCATAAATTTATAATTTTATTATATTAATCATTAAATATATTTTTGGTCTCATAATTTAGATCATTCGACATTTTTATTTTTTGACTTTCTAAAATATAGTGTTTTGGTCCTATATTATTTAGTTTGTTTCGATTTTAGTCATTCTGTTCATCGGAGTTTAACTTTAGTTACTAGCGAGAAGGGTGAAGTTTGGCGACCAAAAGGACTGAAATCATGAAAATAAAAAATTTGCGGACTAAAATGCAACCCTAGAAAGTAAAAGAATAAAAACGTGACTACATGTATTTTTTTCTTGGTGAAAAGGGTGTGAACTCCAACAACAAAAAAAGACGAAAATTAAAAAAATATAGGACGAAAATACTATTATAAAAAATTAAATGACGAAAACATTACATAACCTAAATTACGAGACTAAAAGTACATTTAAACCATAATTTCATTAAAACAAACAAAGAAACAAACGTTAATTACTACTGTTAACTGTATTGTAATATAATCGTACTGATCAAATCAAATATATATTATATTACACTTAATTGGATTATTACAACTTTACATGATCTCTCGAAAGGAATGATATTACAGGCACTCAAGAATTTGACTCAACCATATCATCATCATCATCATCATCATACAATATTCACTTCAAGACTTCAACTTCTATTGTTGAAATGAAAACCTAATTGCCCTTACACAGCATATACATACATACACACATATATATATGTATGTATGAATGAAGATGAACATGCATGGATCATCATGATCATGATCAGTACATGAAACCATGGTCAGAAGAAGCCATGATCGGCTGTTTAACATGGACTAAGGTCCAAGGGCTGAACAAGTCATCACCACCCCCGATCTGATCATGATCATAATCACAATTATCATGAAAATCATGATCATCAAAAGCAGCTCCATCCAATCGCATGCAGCTGATTATATCAGTGAGAGACTTGAGTCTGTGGTTTAACTCAGAAATTTGAGCCCTTAGAACAGAGTTGTCAGCTTCAACATTCAAATACAGCTGAGTCACATGATTGATGTTTGTAAGAACGTGATTGTTTTCAGCCCTCAGATTAGCAGCCTGAGCCGTCAGATCATCCAGGTGCTTCTGCTTCCTCATCCGGGATCTTCGCGCTGATTCACGGTTGGAAATCATCCTCTTTCGTTTCCTCATAATTTCTGTCGTCAGATTCTGATGATTCTCCTGATCAGAGCTTGAGCCTGAACAAGTCCCACCTCTAGAAGCCATGTTGAAACAAGAATTCTTGTCTTGTCTTGTCTTAACAATATATTGCAAGAATTTATAGTTTTTACAGAACTAGAAATGGGGTTAGAAATAATACTACAAAAATATTAATTCTTGGATTATTGCAAGAATTTGAGGGTTTTTGTATGTGTTTCAGAATATGGTTCAAATTTGTTGCTCATGAGAAGACGTAGAACCAGTAGAGGAAGACGACGGAGAAGGATTGAACGAGGTGGGAACGGCGGCGAAGGGTGGAGTTGACTGTGAATCCAGAGAGGAGGATTTCACTGAGTACAGCCGACATGATCATCAGTAGTAGTCTTGATGATGATGAATTCCAGCTTTGATCCACATATGAAAAGGTTGTCTGATCGATATTGAGGAAGAAATTATAACAGAAAAACGAAGCTAGCCGGACGGATGGATGCAATCCCGGTAAGAAAATGGAGATCAAACCTCTGATGGATGAAGAGAAATTTGAGGATATATATGTAAAGATGGAGAGGAGAGGGGTTTGATGGTTTTGGAGGTGGGATTTATAGTCATACAGGTAATAACAAAGACATGAGTTTTAGAGAAGAGAGAATGAAATGAATTATTATTATTATTTATGTTGCAATTATTGTGATTAAACAATTTGACAAATCCAATGTTGTTGTGTTCATATATTAATTGTCCTGTCTGATCATCACAATAATAATCAAAGGGAGTAGCATTGGCCCTCTTTAAGACTTCTTTTATTGCAAGATTTTATGCTTTTTATATGGGAAAAGTATTATTTTAGTCCATTAAGTATGCCTAATTTTTATTTTAGTCCGATAACTATGTTCATTTTTTGTTTAGGTCTAATAACTTACGAAATTGCTTACTTTTAGTTCTCTGACAGATTTTCGGACAATTTTACCCCTATGCAACTTTTGAAAGACAGTTTTAGTCCATTTGCACTCATAGGGGTAAAATTGCCCGAAAATCTACCAGAGGGCTAAAAGTAAGCAATTTCGTAAGTTACTGGATCTAAATTAAAATGGACATAGTTATCGGAATAAAATTAAAATTAGACATACTTAGTGCACTAAAATAATACTTTTCCCCTTTTTATATTTTCACTGTTCAACAAAGTAATGTTGCGGTTAATAGGTTGCATTATAATTTTAGTCCTCTAAATTAAAAAGTGTGATAATTTTGATTCATTTTAAATTAAAATTTTTAAATAAGATTCTGTAATTTTAAAAATTGTAATAATTATAGTCATTTTCGTATAATTTGGTCAAAAAATATAATTATAAATCATCAATTAATTTGGTCAAAAAATATAATTATAAATCATCAATTAATTTGGTCAAAAAATATAATTATAAAAATCATCAATTATATCAGCGTCTAAATTGAGATTTTTCATAAAAATTTAATAGCATTTCAAAATTTGATGCTTTTTACATCTGATCACAAGGGTTTATTAATCCTATGTATTTTATATTTTTCACTGTTCATGAAACTATCAATAGCACACATACTAACTCAATTGATGTATATATGCTATGTATGTATAAAAAAGTACGTCATTTATTTTGGATAATTACATTTCTATGCTCTAAAATTTAGTGTAATTATACATAAATTCTTTATAGTTTGAGAAATTTTACATATAGCATTTTAAGTTTGCTTCCATCTAATAAAAAAGTCATCTCTTTGGTCAAAATTCACTGAATTTGTTGATATTAACAATATAACTGAATGAAAATTGATATTTACCCTAGGTTGACTTACTGCAGGTCAAATAATTTTTTTCGGACTAAACTATTCTTATAATGGTGAAAATATACCTCCTCACATTCATTGACGAGTGAAAACGTATGAAGATAATTTGATCATAAAAAAAATTACGGACTTATATGGAGTACTCTCCTACACGTTAATTCTACATTAATTTATAAAACAAATATTGAGGAGGAAAAATTCTCATTTAGATCAGATTTAGTTGAATTAAATTAATTATTAGAAAGTGTGATATATTTATTATGTGATTGGTCATTTTCTTAAAATTATACATCAATCACATAACAAATACATTATACTTATCGTACAATTTGACGAAATTCAATTGGAGTTAGAATTTTCAAATTGAAGAATTTCAAACATTAGAGTAATATTTTTTCAGGGAAATCTTTGGCTAAATATAAGAATTAGACCCAAATCGAAATTGAGAGCGTTGTTTGGGGAGAAAGGGGAGGTTAGAAAAGAAGAGCATTTTCATATAAATACACTAATGGTGAATATATTTATAATTAAATAGAATGAACAACAAAGTGGCTGTAGTTTAGTGGTAAGAATTCCACGTTGTGGCCGTGGAGACCTGGGCTCGAATCCCAGCAGCCACAATCATAATATGATTAGCCTTTCTGGTTCTCTTTTTTCTTTTTTAATAGCTTTTTACTATTTTCAACAATTTTAAGGATTCTCTTTTATTCTTACATTACTATCACGGTTGTTGAAAAGCTTAATTGACCTTCCATCCCACTTTCTTGGAAGTTTTATTACAATATTTTTAAGTTTTTACTTTTCTGTCATTTCTCAATATGCTCCAAATTACATTCTTTCATTGAAGTATTTGTGCTTATTTTAGCACAGTAACAGAGCAAAATACGCAGCAAAAATCATGGTAAGTATAAAAGTGGCATTTTTTCTTTGACAGGAAAGTGAAGTGGAGGATCAGATGAGAGAAGCAAAACAAGATCTGAGCACTTCAGATCATTTATTTTAGATTAATATATCATCTTTGAAGCAGCAGGAGCAAAGAAGAACACAGCTGTAATGAATTATAATGATACATAAATGCTTGGGCGATTCACAGTCTCAGGAATCAGAAAATAACTGCACTATGTCATAATAATCTGGGAAGTCAAATTCCTCTCACTAACGCTATAAATAGTACAACAGGCTATTAAGTATGTCGTGCTATTGTTGCCTTGTGCATATTTCTTCTGAGCTTGCATTACTCCAAGTTTCTTCGGATAGGATTTCGTTGAAACAAGGTGCAAACTTTTTTCAATCAGAATCAGAATCGGGATTCACTGATGATCTCACTGTCCTACGACTGCCTTCAAGATAATCATCATCCTCTTCTTCTCGTTTGTTCTCCTCAATTATTCCTGGAAAACACCGCTTTAGAGACTGGAATGAGGTAAATGCGGGTGTGGCAAATTAGTTTGAGTAGATGCATTACCTTTCTTCACCAGGAAACTCTCGAGGGTCCTTGTAGCGAAATCATCTTTCCCTCCCAAGTCTTGAAATCCAACCAGCCTATCTGTTGCTACTCCTTTCCTGGAGTAAGGACAAAGAAAAGTTCAAACTTCTCTCTCTCACACACACAGATACCTATGTATACCCAAAGTATGGCCTTCTCATAATTAATTTAATGTACAAAACGAACAAGTGGCCTCCTTATACATGGTCAACGGCTAAAAAGTTCAAAAGTCCTGTACCTCTCAATAGCTTCCAAATCATAATGCTGTTATATGAATGTCTAGTTGAATTAGAGCCAAGAACTGGCAACATTTCAAGCAAGCTCCTGGAGTATCTAACTGAACACATGAATGCTTTTACAACATTGTTAGATTGTCCTAGGATACTCCTTGACAGTGCTCGTTCCTATTAAAAACTCAACCAGCTCCTATCTCAAACCTCTCTTCTCTAACGTGAATCATAGTTTCAAAATGCACTATACTACGTAACATAGCATGTTAAAATACTTCAGATCAAGGTATGACTCTTCAGGAATAAGTTCTGTTGGGCAATTGGGCATTCATGCACGTTAATGATACAAGAATGAGATACCACACAAAAGAAGTAACTCATAAATATAATGAGACTCAAACTAGCAACGGATAGATGATTTTCTATGCAACTCATATTTTCATGTCAATAAAAAGTCAATGGAACAACAATACTTGATAATAGTAAAAATGCTTAACCGGAAAATCAATAAAGAACCAAATGGGGAACCTGAATAGTATCACACAAGGTAATGTTTTAATTCCTAGCTTCGTGACGAAGAATGGAGCATTCTGCAAAGAATTGGAAACAAGATGCTTAGCTTCTTTCAAATTGTAACCTGAACATGGTGTATACATATGAAGTATACTCGTCTGACTGACCTCAGCATCGAGTTTGATGAATTTGGTCTTAAAATGTTTTGGAGCAAGTGACTTCAAATGCTTATCCATAATCCTAGAAGAACCCGCAGACGAAGATATAGAAAAAAATGAGTTAATTTTTTGTGAAAAAGGAGAAAACGACACATTTTGTAAGGATATACATCAACAAAGACCTGCTGAAAACCATAAATATTTCATGAATGCATGAGGCTTCACATATACTTCCTATATCTCATGTTTCCAACCCAACCCCTTTACTATATTTGACATCTGATGCCCAATTTCAAACCCACCACTTCCAAAAAATTCTTTGTAAGAGAGACTCTTTCAGTCCTTACTTGCAACGGTAGAACTCTCGATGATAGAAATGACAAACCACTTTTTCACTGCCAGTAACTTCACCCAAAAAGTCTGCTTCTGTTATCTCCCTGTACTCCCCATGACCTTGCATTTTAAGTTCTTGCCGCTTCTCTGCTTCTTTCTATAAGAAATAATCAATGGAAAAAACATTTCAAGAAGGTAACTCCAAGGTCATTAAGAGGCTAATTACATACCTTAAGAGCAGCAATCCTATCAGCATGCAACTTTTCCAGCTCAGGGTCCTGAGTTAATAAATACATTTAAATCAAAAGGATTTTAGAAGGAAATAAGAAAACAATGAGATCAAGGCACATCCTCCACTTACATCCATTAATTCATCCAGATCTACTTCTTCATTAACAGAGCTGGATGCTTGGCCCTTCTCTTGAGCCAGCAATTCCTGTCAAGAAATATGCCAGTTGATATCCAAACCCCGTATCTAATATCAGCCTCTTCATCTTACTTTGTTTGAGAAATTGCTTAACTGAGTAACCATTCCAGCTCAAAGATTGACTTCATTTCGAAACAAAAACCTTTTCTTCATGGAGGCGAATCAAATTTCCAAAGGACACATACACAATAAAAGAATCTCAGGGTAGTTGTACAAAAACTTTACACGCTTTTACTTCTTGAAAACCACTAAGAATCAAAGATCGACTTCCAAACACACTAAACTGCAGAAATACACCTGAGCAGAATTTTAGTTGAATCCAGGCAATAGAATTACATTCCATGACCTTGGCCAAAAATAAGGAGGAATTCTTCTTTCACTACAGAAGAAGAAATCCTTACTCCGAGCTCTTGTTTTCCTACAGATGGAGAAATGTGAACTCATCTCCATTAATTAACTACTAAAAATAACAGACTCTAAATAAGAACTTTCAGTACAAAAAATGAAATCAAATCCCGACACTACATGAATCTAGCTAAGCTAACTGCCTTCGATCAATCCATCGAAGACAAGCTGTTTATATACATAAGCAATTCCAATTACCCATGTCTATAAAACCCTCTTACTCATAAATTAATTCATGAAACAGCATTATAGGGCATCAAATTCACCAACCATTTAACACTGAAACACAGAAAATTTCGGAAGAAAAGAAACAAAAAAAAAAAAAAAAAAGGAAGGAAGAAAGAAAATGAAACCTTCTGATAATCGCGGGCTGCAGCAGCCATTACATTCCCAAAAGCCAAATTGGAAAGAGTCGATTTCACTGAATTCGGGTCCATTTCCTTTTTAAATTCGCCAAAGAAATCAAAAGCTATGACCATTACAAACAACATCAGAAAAAATCAAGAATTTATCCATGAAAGATGGAATTTCGCGAACTTACCGAAAGAGATTTGGGTCTGAAATCTAAAGCCTTAAGAGACAAAGATTTAGTTCGACCGTCTACAAGAATGGTGATTGGTGATGAGCGTAAAAATGTAAAGCCCCCTTCAATTGTCTCCTATTTCCCGGCCCGCGAGCTTTTGTGCCTTTCAATTGAATTTAGGTCTTCAGTTTTCAAAAAAAGATATAAAAAAAAGGGGTAAATTAAAATTTTCAATTGAACTTTGTTTTTTTATAAACGATAAAGTGCAAAATTTTATAAAATTGAAATGATAAATCGACACAAAAAAAAATTTAAATGCTAAAAACGATCATAGTTCGAATGTCAAAATATAATTAACTCTAAAAAACCATTCAAAAGATTGAAACTAGAAATTTTAAATTCACCACAATAAGTTTTTGAGTAAATTAAATTGACATCTTTGAAATTAGATTTAATAACTCAAACATTTTTTATCCTTTAAAAAATTTAAAAATAATTCTTAAAATTGTAATTTAATTTACATCAAAACCTATTCAAAGAAAAAGCATTACACATGCACCCTTTAAATAAAATTATATCGACATTCCCCAAAAGGCTTAAGTTTGAAAAGGGTAAGAAGTGTCTGAATAGTTAGATCTGATTTTAAGAGATGTAGATATAATTTATCTTTTTTTTTAGTTTGGCTAATTTTATGTTTCAAAAAAAATTTAAATTTTGGAACTTTTATTTTAGATTACATTTTTTGTAATATTATATAAATTTATTTAAAATTATTTTCTCAATTTCTTCCTTCAAATTCAAACTTTTGAAATGTTATATAAAAGCATGTTTATCTTGTGGAATAGGATAAATCTGTTATAAAATTTGCGACCCGTATTCGAAAAGTTTCAATCCAGACATGTCCTCATTAGATCGGAACAGATTTTAGGTGTACGAGGACCCGCCTCAATAAAATTTATGATATGTGTATATATATATATATATTTATATATTATTTTGTATATAATTTTTTCATTTCAAATCAATGTTTCCTCATCAGTCATCTCTCTCTTTGCCCTTGACGTCGCCCTTTGCTGCCACAAACTCTCTGTTCTTCCTTTTCTTATCATTAACACGCAAAAGGATATGTTTGTGTTTGGATTTACATTTTGGCGCATTCTGATTTTGGTTGGATGTAAAAACAGAAATTGGCCTACTAAGTTAATTTTTTTTTTTTAAAACTTTATCGGGCCATAGCCCATAAAACAGAAATCTATTTTTTTTAAAACGTAAAATTACAGCTCCTCTCTCAGACGACTTCAACCTTCTCTCCCCACCCATTCCTCCGTCAATCTGAATCGAGCACAACCCTAACGCCGCCATCACCCGCGTCCTCCCACCACGAACAAGCTCCATTGGAGTCCGCCGCCACTCGCCATTCACGTCAAAGTGTGCCGCCGACTGTTGGAATCGGTATCTCATGCACCACCTAGTCCCCGTTCCACACACCGCGTCAATCAAGCAAAAAGGCGGATTTGGGTCTGTACAGTTTGCCGAAAATTTCTTGTTCTTTTACTTTAATTGCATGCTTTTTTCCATTCAATATTTGATTTCTGAATTTTCTGAAGATTTGAGAGTTGGGTTTGGATGTAGTATACTGAAAAGTATGTACGGTTCAACAGTAGTGGCCTTCAGTAAATTATTATCTGCAATGATTCCTGATTCTCTGTTCTTCCACATGGTGCACAGTGATTTTTTTTTTTAAATTATTGTCTGATTTTCACTTTTTTCTGAGGTTCCTGTTGATTCACACGTTGCACAGTGAAACAATTTTGCATCTACAACAATCTGCAAACGGTTGTCTCTATCTATATATACCATATATAGAGTGTGATATAAACACTGCATTCAAACTTTCATAGTTCATATTGCTAATCAGAGCGTTATATGATTCAGATCCCATTTTATAAGATTCTGAAGCTGCTAGTAAAAGCAAAACCTCAGTACCTTTTCCCGGTGACTAAAACTGAATGGCTTATATTTGTATTCAAGGATGTGTTGTTATTGCTTTCATACCAATCTGATGTCTGTGATCTGTAGTGATGATTTATGTTTGTTAATACAGCTATCACTGGGTTAAGTTACTTTCTATGTCAGTTCTGTCTTGTGACATCTTTCAATTTTGTAGCTGTTGAACATATTTACTGTTCATAATAGTAGATATTCTTAATTTCTTTTTGTCTGTGTGATTAATCGGGGAATTGGTTGTGGAGTGCGTCAGGCAGTTCCCTATCTTGTTTCTTTTAGTTGAGTACTGAATTATTTTGGTAACTATCATCTCTAACACTCAATATGCCAAGTAATTGCCCACCTTTCTCAATATTCATGTAACTCATACAAAGAGGTATTTTCAGTACTGTCAGAGGAATGAATTAGGGAGAAGTACAATGAATTAAAGTGACTAGGCAACATGATTTTTGAACCTTGTAGTTATATTAGCTTAAGTTTGTATCAAGTAATCTCTGTGTGCCCTTTAAGGTGGGTCCTAAAGCAGTTTTCACCCTTGAGCTGCTGTCTAATGGTTACTATTGTGACAGATGCATTTTGGATTTATTAATTGCGCCTTCATGCATAATGTTTTAGTGTGCACTTGAAGTGTTCTAATCCCACTCCTTATGCATGATAGCACGTAGATTTCAGTGAGCCACATACATGTATTAAGACAGCAGTTCGGAGAAATTGATTGGTAAAAAAGACAATAGTAGGAAAAACAAAAACATTACTTACTGCTCCTAAGAGAGGCATATGAGTCGGCGTTCAAACTTCAAACTTCCAGAGTGAAGATATCACTCACTGCTTGGCTTTCCATTAGCTTGAAGCAGTTGTCTAGATTATGTAAGACCATGAACATGATATAATCAATCAATGAATATGCTCTAGACATGCAGTGCCCTTCTTTTCTGGGAAATGATTTCTTGTTTCTCTATATTTCATTCCCTCATCCATACTTCAATAGCCTCAATTTAAAATTTTCATGTACCTGTGCACTGAGAAGAAAAGTACTGCACGTTTTAGCATAATGTTTTACTGTATACAGGGAAATGAGGTTGTCATGGCTAGATGAATAGATTAAAGATATTGATCTTCTCTAAATGCACAATAGAAAATTATACACTTCTACAAATTGACAATTATAAGTGCTGAACAATTATACACGTCTATGGGTTGAAAATTATATTTTCTCTTTCTTTTAGTTGGCACAATTTACATTTTTTCACCCAACAAAGTGCTGCTTTCATCCTACCTTTGTTTAATGCTGTTGCAATTCTGCTACCAATTTATAAATTAAAGTTCTGTCTAGTTTATATGTTCACCAACTGCGAATTAAAACCATGACGCTGATGAATTCACTAATAGTAACATATCACATGTTTTATTCATTGTTTGCACGAGCACACTTCTATACTTACGTTTTGTATTTGATAAACTTGGTCTTAGTGTTTGCTTACTTTGTTCTTAATGTTCTCATGTTTTGTTAAAGATAGTATTTCATTAAAATATGTTGCACCGCATAAGCACATCGAATAAAAATATGTGGTTATATATATAACTTTATGTTATAAATATAAAGAATTGGAACCTATAACTAAACAAAACTTGTCTTGTTTTATTCTTTTTGTGGTAATGTAGATGTTATCAGTAAATATATATTCTATGTATGTTAATTTTATTAAAAAAAAATGCTACTTTTTACTTGTTTCACACAAAAAAAGTATAAGGGCTAGGTGGTTGTTTTTCAATTTAATTAATGATAAATGTTGAGTTTGGATGTTGTTTCTTTTTTAACAAAAAGGTGTTATGCGCCCTTTTTAAAATTAGCAATTGAGTCAAAATTATTGAATTTTGATCGAAATCTTTCCTTCAAATATACATATATATAAATAGAATAGATATTTTGAGATATTAATATTGATTTAACATATAAATATAAGTTCAATGTTAGAATGAATAATTCACGCATTCTAAAATTAATTTTCATAGCATTTTCGTGGTCTAGTTGTTTTTAAACCATAATTTTATAATTTGCGTAACAAATTAATATTCCGTGTTTTAAAATGAGAAAAAGTAAAATTTATCATTATTAAAGCTGGTAAAATTCCAGTCAAAATATAGTTATTGCAATAATTATAATTATTATAATTGGTGAATATCAATATTTTTTATATAATACAAATATAGCTTGCCTGTTAAAAGTGAAATTTTAAAAATAATGTTAGTCAATTTGCCCATTTGTACTATGAAGGTGGTATAAAAACTCTCTTTCTATTTAATAGTAAGTGTTGTTTTTAATATATAATAGGTATTGATTAAATTTAATAATAAAGGAGCATTTTTTTATACGACCTTAATCTATGCAATATATAATTGAAAAGCGGTAAATTGACGTCTCAATTATTTTGATATGCTAATTTAATATTTAATTTTTATAATTTATTTATTTATTAAACTTTCACTCATTTACTATCTTTCAATAGTTATTTCTTTTTTTTTTAATTTTCATTCATTTTTTTACTATATTTTTTATAATTTTAATAATTAACTTATTATTTTATATATACTTTATTAAATAATAAAAAATATAAAATATTGTACTTTAATAGAAATAATAACACATGATTTTATATTCTACTAACTCATTAGGGAGATAATGATTGTTTGTTTATAATTCCAACCCTTTGTGACGTGCGGCAGTTTTTTTCTTTATGGATATATAAACGATTGTACTTATTTGTTACGATACTTTGATATATAAGACAACCCACAAAGATGCAACACCCAAATGACGCTGGTTCCTCCCAGTCATCTCAGTACGATAAAGTGTTATGGAATACGAAAATGGAATGCGTGTTCATTAAGTTAATGCACGAGGAGTTCATCACACACCGACTCCAATCTTCCACATTTCCATCGTCAGTCTGGGCTCGTGTAACCAAGCGAATGAACTCGATTATGAGTCAGGGTTGTCTTCTTATGACGGTACAACTTAAGGGCAAATTTAATAGGTTGCGTTGTGCTTGGCGTTTGTTAAACAAAATTTTGAATAGGGCGACTGGGTGGGGATGGGATTCAGAAAGGAATACCATAACAGACGATGCAGGACGCTTGGAGGAGTTGTACCGAGTAAACATCTACTCGTGCTGTCATTTTGTCTTCATTTAACCACCTATTTTTCCACGAAGGTTCTCTTGATTGCAGTGTCCTTACAGATTCACAAACTAATTACATATCTTGACAATGTAAATGAATGCAGGAAAATTCAGAATATAAAAAAAATAGTTGAGCATGGGCTTCAACGTTTTGACCTATGCACTCAAATATTCTCACGGAAGCATCTGGTGGGCTCACGCGTTCGTCATCACAACAACGTCGGATAATCCACAGCACTAACCACATAGACGATGAACAAATGGATGGCACTCAATCGGGCAACCGCCAATCACGAGATGAGTACGAAGATACAACATTCTCTTAATCTGTTCCGATGACGTCCCCAAACAAATACTTTTCTTCCCCGGGACCATCGCAGGCGTCCGCTGGTCCGTCTGGAAGCTGGCTTCGGTTCCGACAAGTAGCTAGTGAGTTGCAAGCTAAGAAGTGCGAGACGATGGATTATGTTGAATGAATCACTTTAAGGGAAGATTGACCGCACCGGGCCCAAAGCTACTGAATCCATTGAGCGGTGCGTAGACGAGTTGACAAAGTTCAACGATATGCCAGACATCGTGTTCACCATCGCATTGGAGCGTTTTCACAGTCACAACACGCGCACAATCTTCTTACGTCTTAACGACGAGAATAGACTCCGCTGGTTGTACTCTTTGGGCAAGTGACTGTATTGCTTGATTGTTAGAAAATTGGACAAAACTGATTTCGTTATGTGTATTCGTGCATGTATATCATACCGATTTACTTAGATTGCACTCATACCAAGTACCCATGCTCGTTAAGTATTTTCATGTCCCTAACCAACGGGCGTCTACTACATGTAACTTACACTAATTTATCTTGTTTATATTTAGCAATACAACAACGATCGGATATATGGCAAGCTCGGGAGTTGGTGGAGTCTAGACTCGAACTCCGCAAGCGAAAGTCCTAGGACCCCAGAGACTCCAGGAAGTAACGGATCTGATGTTCCAGAGGAATTTTATGCAATCAGAGATTTAATATGCCCATAGTTATTTAGGAAAAATATGCCACGTAACACATCTGCACTACAAGGAGCAGGATGGGTTGCGAAGATTATGACGACCCCACACCAGGGAAAGTTTTTTGACAACATCCGCATGACCAAGTCGTGCTTTTATGCTTTGGTTGATGCATTGACTACTAGAGGGTTACTGCCTCATGGTCAGACGTCCAGAGTTACCTCAATTAAGGAGGTTGCACTCTTCATGCAAACGGTCGGTATGCATAAAAAGCACCGCGACAATATGGAGCGATTTCAACACTCATTGGAGACTATTAATCGTAAATTCCACCGCGTGCTTTCTGCCTTGTGCGCAATGGCGCCAAAACTAATAACTCATCCAAATTTTACAAACACACATTCGAGAGTGGCAAATAACCCAAATTTCTACCTATACTTCAAGGTACGTACCACATCTATCATGGGGCACTCAGTGCGATTCTTCTATTTTTTGGGCTTTTGCTGGCAATTTACTTTTGCCTTTATCAGTTTGATATTGAGTTAAAACATGTTAACTTTGAGAAAAACTTTGCCATAGGACCAATCTCACGGTACTTATTCATACATCAATACAGAAACAAAACCTAAACAAAATTTTCATCATCATCACTAGTTTTTTGGGTTTAATGCAATTTACTCCCTGTGATATTACAAATGAGCAAATTACCCCCTATAAAAAATATAACAATTTACTCCCTATACTTTTAAAACGAAGCATTTTACCCCCTGTCTAGGAAGACAAAAGTCTTAATTTTAAAAAATACAAGGGGTAATTTGCTGTATTTTAAAAAACATAAGAGGATAAATTGCTATATTTTTTTTTTATAGGAGGGTAATTTGCATATTTATAATATTACATGGGGCTAAATCGCATTTTTTCCCTACTTTTTTCTTGCATACATTACTCAAAAGTCATTACAACATTTTCCCCTTACCAATTCCTCTGCGCCTCCTAAACTTCGTCAAATCTTTCATAATCCCCCTAAACTTCCTCTTTTTGCCTTGATCAACACCTTCATCAGATTTATTTTCCTCGACATCGCACTTCTTTTGATCATCTGGCGTTTCATTCTTCTTCGCCTCTCCCTTTTGCTTGAGCAAATCAACCACCCCTTCAAGAGCAAGATCAACATCCTCACTTCTCATCAGGTGCTCTGCAATTTCAGCAGGGGTGATCTCAACTTCCCGAATCAGCCGTTTGATCTCGGGAACGAGCCTGTGATGATCATTGATTCCCAAGTAATTTGAGGCCAGAACATCAAATCCTTCTGGGGTGCAGTACCCCATGTGTATGTGCATATCCATCCGACCAGGGCGTAGCAGCGCAGGATCAAGCTTCTCTTTGTGGTTCGTCGTGAAGATGATTATTCGTTCGTCTCCACAAGTCGACCACAATCCATCAATGAAGTTTAGCAGTCCGGACAATGTCAACTGTTGCATCAAACACATGACAATGTTGGTTCATAAATTCATAAGTTGTTTGCAACATACTTTAGTTTAGAAATAATTTAACTAACACCCCTACAATTTAGACATATTACAAAGGAACCCTCTAATTCTAGTAAATTACGCCAACAACGGTTGCATCAAATACATCACAGTGTTGGAAGATTCATAAGTTGGCATGGAAACACTTTGGTATAGAAATAATTATAGTAACAACTCTAAAATTTAGGTATTACACAATTTTTACAAATTTTTAAATTTTTCTATTCACTTTGTCCGACTTTTTAAAATTATTTTATAAAGAAAAAAAATATAGCAAGTAGAAAATTAATAATTCAAGCTACCACAAGTATATAATTTTATTAAACAATAGAGAATATTTATAATTTTTCAAACAACACTGATACTTGTAATTATATCAAAGGCCTAATTAATTTTATGATTATGTACATTATTATGTAAAAATGATGTTGGAGAATATTGTTGTAATTTATTTTAATTTTTCTTATTATTAGGTAAATTTTGTAAATGTATTACTGTCAAATTGCATTAATTGTACAAAAATGCTTTATTAATGTGATTATTATCTAAAATTTTATTAAATTGCATACATTACAGAAATTTGTGTAATAACACATAAATTGCATAAATTGATCATATATTGCAAAAATTGCTCAAATACTATAAATTTGTGTAATAACACATAAATTGCATAAAATTTTAGAACAGCTCATTGTAATTTATCAAATAAAAAAAGAAAAACAATTACCCTAACATTCTTGTTGGTATGTTTAAGAAAAATTCAAGCGTAAAATATGAGTGTGGCACGTGCAATATTTCAAAAATAAGGGGATCTTTTGTAATACCCATAAATATTGGGGGTGTTATTGTGATAATCCAGAAGTTGGAAAGAACAAAAGATTGGCATATTTTGACTAACCTTGGTGTTGGAGGAGTCCTCGTGCTCGGACTGTGTATCCCTTTCCCTGTCGTGCATCTGGCCACTGCAATCTATGTCCTCAATCACAAGTATTGACTTGTTGTTAGTGCAAAGCAGAATCCTCCTCAACTCCGAATTCGAATACACACTTGTCAGCTCCAAATCATACACATCAAACCTCAAATAGTTGGCAATCGCTGCAATCAAACTCGACTTTCCAGTCCCCGGCGGCCCGTACAACAGGTATCCTCTCTTCCAGGCCTTCCCAACTTTCCTGTAATAATCTTTCCTCCTCACAAACCTGTCCAAATCTTCAACTATCGCCCGCTTCATATTCGGGTCCATCGCCAGTTTGTCGAAAGTCGCTGGATGATCAAGATTGACGCAGCCCCAGTACCCACCTCCGTTTCCACCACCATCGTCGTCGTCGTTGTTGTCGAAGGGACAGTCCCTCGTGTACAGTTTCACCGCTCGTTCGTTCTCTTTCATTTCCTTAGCTTTCGCTAAAACAAACGGCAAATAATCGTTCAGAACTGTGTCTTTGTTTTGCTTCTCGAAGGTGAGCTCGAAGTACCTCTTCTCCGACTGGAACCTGCCCTTGTCCCCGTCGGGCTCCACCAGAATGAACTGCCATTTCAGCTGAAAGTCTTTATAAAAATCGGTGAGTTCTTGGCCTTTCTCCATGCTGAGGCTGATGTTCTTCTGCTTCGTGGTCTTGTTCGCCTTCAGTCTCTCCGCGTCGGGGTTTATTATCGTGCGGAGGTAAATCTCAGCCGCGTCGTAGATTTGGTTCCTCGTGAAGCCGTTCTGCTCGTCGACAACGACAGTCATGTGGGTCGAGAGTTTGCCGAAGAATCTGTCGAAGAAGCTTTTGAAAAAGCGATTGAACGTGGAGTAGAAGAAGGCTTTCACGGGTTCCGGGATGATATCATTGACCATCGACCGGTACAGCATCATGGACGCCGCCACCGACGCGTAGGCCGAGAAAATATTCGTCGCCATCGACTGCATTTCCCCGAAAGACTGCATTTTTCTTGACGGGTTTTCTCACAAAAACTCTTCCCTTTTTCTGAGATGAAAAAAAATAAATCAGAATTTTGTACAATTTCTTGGTTCTGGGGCGGAATTTATAAGTGGGATGGAGTCAAAATTGGAGAAGCTTAGCGAGGAAGCAGAGACAAGGACTTGGATGATCGGATGTCATTTTGTCTTGATGATTGTGTGTATGTTGCTGACGTGGAGTTTTAAGAGTGGGTAGACTCATGGATTCAGATTGAGAATTGATGGGGTGGATGTAGGGAATTGGAACTCGGCTTGGGCACCACGCTTACAGTGTAAATGGAAAAGGAATAGCCATAGCCTAAGCGGAATTAAGTGTGGGAATCTTCAGTTGATTGCTTTTACTAAATTTATGTTGTTGTGGACTTGTGGTGGTCGAAAGTTTGTAAAATTCTATAGTTTAATGTTTTGGTAATGAGATGAGGGTTCTCACTTCTCACTCATCTTTCTTTTCACTATTTTATTCTTCATCACAAGAATTTTGGATTGCTAGCTTTTATAAGTGGAGTGAGACACGGTGATAGTTGTTTAAGACATTTATAAGTCATCTTTTAAATATATTATTTTTTTTACGTACCTTTTGTTTTTTTTTGGATGAGAATTAAGGGTGGGCGTAGGGTCGAATCGACTGCAAATTCTCTTCAATTTGTTTTGTTTGAGTGAATTGGGGGCTGAGTAATGGATTTAAGAGTTGGGTTTTAATTTTAACTTTAGAAATTTGATCGTGTTTAAGATGAGTCATGTGTTTTATCGTGGACTCGTCTTAAAGTTCTCCAAACTCATTCTAAATAATATATAGGTAAGTATGACTAATTTAGTTAGAATTTTTAACTTTTGTTGGATGTGTGAATTTAGATAGTATAAATTTTATTTTGTGGGATATTTATAAATAATAAGTTCAATTCTTTATCCCATCATATTATTTGACTAAATAAAAAAGCAGTTAATTCGATTAGATAATATAGGTCGATGGACAGACCAAACTTAAAACAACTCGAGACAAATTTTGGGTTTTATTAGGGATGGGAGAGAATGGAGCAATGGAAGAAATTATAGAGGCAGGGTGTCAAGACCTATCCAAACTCTAGGTCCCATTGACGCACATTCGGCCACTGGACCACTCTAGCAGGCCGATCACAAATCTTTGCTGACGGACACTGAATTTCATGAAATTTCGCATAGTTTTAGAGTTTTAGGTCGAGATCCTCTTGTCATTGTACACTTATAAATACACATGAATATTGACATGCAAAGGTTTTAATATATAATTATAGGACTAATCAATAAGTACTAAATAAATTTAAATTAATAAAAAACTAGATTATAAGTTGAAGCTTGAATATATTAAAAATAAGAAGGGTTAAATTAGAGACTTCAAAATTTATTTGGGGTCAAATATATAAATTAAGAAAATAAGAAACAAAAGTTGAATTTGAGTAAGAGTTTGATATATATATATATATATATATATATTAGTATTTTAAATAAAGGGTGTTAAATTAAGTGGCGGCACGTGTGATTTAATTGAGAGTAGCACTACTTTGAAGTTTATACCACTGTAAAAAGAATATCTTATAGTAACGGCTTTTGTAACGGTTAAATTAAAATTTTGTAATATTTTTTAATAATTGTAAAGGCTCTTGTAACGGATAATCTCCCTCAGCAAAACGTTATAAGATATATGTAATGGTTTATTTTGTGGCCGTTACAACTTGTAACAGATTTCATATCAGATGCAAAGTCGTTATAATATTTGACCAAATACAAAAATTTTAAATCTAAATCATTATCCCCGTCAGCCACTTGACCACGCTAGCAGCCTGCTCACAAATCTTCATAGACAGCCACTGAATTTAATGAAATTCTGCATAGTTTTAGAGCCTTAGGTGAAGATCTTTTTGTTATTGTATATTTGTAAATACATATGTATATTATAATTAACATGCTAAGATTTGAGCACATGATTGTAGGATTAATCAATAAGTAATAAATAAATTTAAATTAATTGATAAATAAATTATAAAGTTGTAGCTTGAATACATTAAAAATGAGAAGGGTTAAATTAGAGACTTCAAAAATTATTTGGGATAAGAAAATAAACAAAATTGGAATTTGAATAAGAGTTTGATATATATATATATATATATGTATTAAAATTTAAAAAAAAGGGTCCAAATAACATAAATATATATATGTATGTATATAAGTGATGTGGTCAAGAATTTTTTGCTAAAGGATAAAATTGAAAATTTTACCACGATACAATTGCACACCAGGTGAAATGCAATTTTTGTAAGAGTTGCAGTTTTCAAGAGAATTGTGTCTCAATCAATGAATAGTAACTTGCCTTTAAAAAATTAATATTTTGATATTTATAGTAGTGTTGAAAGTTATATGGTGTGGTGGGTTGCATTTGCTTAAGGTGTGTCTCATACATATCAAATTACTTTTTTACCCTTACAAT
Source organism: Sesamum indicum (assembly GCF_000512975.1). Lineage (NCBI taxonomy): Eukaryota > Viridiplantae > Streptophyta > Magnoliopsida > Lamiales > Pedaliaceae > Sesamum > Sesamum indicum. The sequence goes on from NC_026150.1 coordinate 24,570,173, forward strand.
TTAATATATATTTTTACTAATGTATATCATACAGCCCCCCACTCTCGGATGGAATATGCACTTGCCAGTGTAATATTTTGTACGAGAGTAAATGTTAAAGAAAGCTGATTAAATATAATAAATGGGAGTGGTTGGGTGGGGTGGGAGCTATTAATTGCCTTCCACCTACTTACTTATACTTTTTTTTTCTTCATTTGGCTTCCTTCCATTTGCATCTCCAATTTCCAAACATCTCTGCATAATGGCTAGCAAATACAACTCACTTAGTTAAATTTTGCTTCTCTTTACATTTGGTGCACTTGCTTTGTATTTTACTTTAGTGAAAAATGTGGAGTGGAGAGGGTGAATGTGAAAATAGCCGACAGGTGATGGCATGCCCGATGGAAGGGAGGGCACGACGAAGGTGGGGGGAGGCGCGGGGTGAGATTTCGAGCTGGGGGGAGGAGGCCCCCCTCCCAGCTCGAGGCAGCTCCTCGAGCTGGAGGGGCGAGACCCCCTTTCCAACCCGAGGCCGTGCCTCGAGCTGGGGGCTGCGGGGCGGAGGCCCCTCCCTCGGGTGATCCGGTACTGAGGTTCGGTAGAGGAGAATTTTTGGACTTTATTCCCCCTGTCGAAAAAGTTTGGGATGATCTTCCTCCGTACCTAGAAGGCTATTCACCCGACCATGTTGCCGCGATTATGAGTTTGCCTAAGTGTCCTTCTTTTGACTCAGGTGAGAATTTAGAGGATTTATCTGATTTTGAGTTAGACTCGACGGGGTTTAGGCGTAGCGAACAATGTGCTGATATAGCATCAGATGGGGAGGCTGGCTCCGAGCGATGTGAGACTGACGATGAGGTCGTCAGTGAGGATGAGGAGACTGAAAGTGAAGGGGAGGAGGTTGAAAATGATAGTGAGGCAGAAATTACAAAGGTGTCTGCCCGGCCGAGTGTAGTTGTGGTGTTGGGGGTTGATTGGAGACGTCCGGGCGTTCCTGGTTATTGCATCCCGCATTGTCGCATGGTGGATATTGTACTTGCGACAGCGTTTTGACTAGAGAGCAGCTTGTCGTCATTCGGGTGACTTATAGGGTACCCTCCGCACACAAGTTTATTCTTCCCACTCGGGGTCGCAGGGATCCTCCAGCTGAGTGTTTCACTGTTTATACTAGCTATCTTGATAACGGATTTTCTATTCCTCCTCATCCTTTACTTTTCAAGGTGATTCGGAGTTATGGTATTTGTGTTAGCCAACTTACGCTAAATTCGTTTATGTGTTTTGAGGGTTGGAAACACCGTCTTTTAGAGTTAGGGCTTCCGTTGACTCTAGAAAGTTTTCACGCTTTGTGGACTGTCCGCCGCATGGTGGAAGTGTCTGTTTCTTCTGATGACGGGCGGTATTTTTACTTCACTCCTCAGAAAGCTTTTAGGTTTTTGGAAGGGTTCGTTTTCTCTAAGGGTCCTTGGAAGGAAATTTTTTTTTTCATTAGAGATGATGGTTGGGGTTTGGCCTCAGAGTGGAGTAGCTCGCCTATCAAGATTACTCACCGTAAGGAATTTGGGAAATTGCGTCAGGGGGGTTACCTCCTGAGGAATTGAGTGTTCGCCAGGCGGGTTCTATTCCACTCCTTTTACTTGGGCTTCGCGGATTACGTCCAGATCGTAGACGTCACAAGCTCGAGACCTGGTCTGCATGCTTAGCGTCGATGCAAATTTTCCCACAGACGGCGCCAATGATGTGGTCGAAGTTTTTTTGCTAAAGGATAAAATCAGAAATTTTACCACGACACAATTGCACACCAGGTGAAATCCAATTTTTGTAAGAGATGCAGTTTTCAAGAGAATGGTGTCTGAATCAATGAATAGTAACTTGCCTTTAAAAAATTAATATTTTGGTATTTATAGTAGTGTTGGAAGTTATATGGTGTGGTGGGTTGCATTTGCTTAAGGTGTGTCTCATACTTATCAAATTACTTTTTTACCCTTACAATTTAATATATTTTTTTTTACTAATGTATATCAATAAGAGATAATGGAGGATAAAGTAAGGTTAAATTAAGTGGCGGTACGTGTGCTTTAACTGGGAGTAGCACCACTTTGAAATTTATACCACTACAAAAAAATTATTTTATAATAACAGCTTTTGTAAAGGTTAAATTAAAATTTTTTAATATTTTTTTAATAATTGTAACGACTTTGGTAACATATAGTTTCCATGGCTCTTTTAAGCGTTATAAAATATTTGTAATGGCTTCTTTTGTGGCCATTACAACTTGTAATAGACTTTATACCGAATGTAAAAGTTGTTATAGTACTTGACCAAATACAGAAAAAAAATTTGAAACAGCCAAATTAAATTTGATATATGTATTACTGGAACGATCATTTTAACACATAGTTATGAGGCAGCTTCAAAATTGGAATGGTCTTTTTTATTCTCGTTGTAACGGCCTTGTTATTTTGTTACGGTTTTTATCTCAAGTTTTATAATAATGTTTTCAGCACATGTTGTAACGGTCTTTGTGGCTCCTATTGTGAATGTTGCTTTTAGTTTTTGTACCGGTCTATTACTATTTTTTATCCTGCTTTAGTAACCATTTTTTAAATGGCCTTTCTAAAACTTGATAACTCTCTTTATACTGTCTTGCTTTCATATGATACTAATTTCTAATCCATAAACCGTTACAAAAGCCCTTACAAAATTAAAATAATTTTTATATTATTTATTTATGTTTAGTTTATTTAATATTTATTTTTGTAAAAATAAATTATTGAATTTTTTGTTATATATGTAGTTTAATTTTGTTTAATGTGAAATGTTATATAAAAAACATACAATATAGCAATAAAATAAAAACAATTCAATTAGTAAATAAAAATATTGTTAAACATTGTATTTTTATAAATACAAAAATCCTAATCTAAATTATCCTCCCCATCAGCAACATTTGTATCGTCGTTGTCCTCGTCGTTGGGTGCCGGCGATCAGTTGGATGCTGGGACGGATGGGCGGTGGAGCCGGCCACATGGTCGCCATCCTCTGCATCCACTCCTCGAGCCTCGTGACGGATCATCAAGGTCGGAGCACAGCGATTGGGGTGGTGAGTGCGATGGAGCAGTGGACGAGCTGGGTTGTGATGGTTCAACAATCGTGTGGTAAGCCTCGACGCTGGAACTGAATACTCGGCCTTTTTTTTGGCCTCTTGCTGCTAACAACCACAATTGTTGCTCGGTCTGGGCCACCAAGCCTTAAGAGGATGATGGAGGATCTTGATTACTGTGTGGCTGGGTTTGGCATTTCTCCATCATCCTCGGGAATAACTCTTGCAACAAATTAGTTTATTAGTAAAACTTTAAAAAAACTAATATAATTTCAACAATTAATTATAACATACTTACTGCGACCTCCGCTGCCTTCGGGCCGCTCCATTCATCGTCTTCCTTTTTCTTATAGCACTTCTCGAACGCCTCTTCTACTTGACACAGCGTTTGAGTTGTGCCTCCGTTTACAAACCATTTAAAGAAAAGATTAAATTAAATTAATACTATAGATTAAAATACTTACCATCTTACTCTTGTGGGCCCAAGGAGGTCGACCCCCAGCAATAGACGGTAGCTGCTGCGGCCAGGTTGGCTCCATTGTTGGTGTTATTTTAAGCCAACTACGACTGAAAATTTGTGCTGGTGCTAGATCTCATCGACTAGCCACAACGGTCAGACCAACTAATTTCGCGCGTCTGCAAACCGCTTCTCCAGGAACTTACCTGCTTGCATCTTGACGACCTTGAACATGGACTCGTCATCACAGTCCCACTGGTAAGTGGCAAATTTCGCATACTAAAAAAATACAAGTATTAGATAAAAATAAATACTCACATTTCAAAATAAATACTTACTATTCTCACCTTTAAATTATTAAACCAGAATAGCTAGTACTCTTGTGGAATCTGCTATATGGCCCAGAGGGATGCGGATAATGGCATTGGATCGTAGCATTGGTTGCACTGTGAAAATTTCTGTCTGATTCCAAACATATTATACTTCAAATATTAAAACATACACCAAATGCAAAAACAAACCTAGCACGTCCCTGTTGGATGATCACAAACCCAATCCTAAGTGACCTACTAAGCCCGCAGTGAGTCTATGGTTAATCTAGGGTGTGGCTAACTATTACAAAATAGTAACCCGTTATCATTCTAATGGGTCTTCCCCTTTATTTTTCTTCCGTCGTGAGCTCCACCTAACGGGCTCAGGTCTTCATCTCCTTGCAAGCTTACATTTATCAAAGTAAATGAAACCTCACAATCCTAACTATACTCATTACAATTGAAATTGAAAACCCAAATCAAAGTTGGGTGCAGTACAAAAGGAGGGAGAAAACAAGCTTTATTATTTAAATGCTAAAAATGAAAGAAGGAATTAAAACAAAGAGACACACAGGCCTCACCCAATAGTAAACAGCTGGCCACCCGCGCGCGGAGGCACTCCTGCCTGCGCTGGGCGCGCGGGCGCTCTGCCAGCATGCACGCCAGGCAGCAAGCAGGTCGCTGCCTGCGCGTGCCCAGCCGTATGCCCTGCTGGCCAGTGACTGGCCTGTGGGGCAACAACCGTCGTACTGCTCTATTTTTTATTTTTTTTTAATTTCTGCAATTAAAAACTAAAATAAAACCATGCATTTATAGAAAATTCAATTTTCAAAAAATGCATAGATATCCATAAAGCAAAATTAATACATATTTTCTAAATATATAATCATGCTTCAAAGCATAAAACATATTTTCCAAAAAATCATTAAACACATTGTTCATGCTCAACACATAATAACATGTTAATCCGAAAGCCACAACACCGAACCGGGCTCTGATACTACTGAAAGAATCGGTATGGCCCGGTGAAGCGTGAAATAAAAAAATTATTTAAAACGGTTCAAATGGGTGTTTTTTTTGAAACTCTCGGGCGTTCGGTGTTTGTCAAAATCATAATAATAAACATACAAACATGCTAGACAAATGCTAGAGGATGAAACAAAACATGAAACTTTACCTTTCTGTTTCTGTAGATGAGCAGCAACGTGCGTTGCTCCCTTTACGTTCTCCCATTCCGTTCACTTTAGGATCCAAATTAGAAACCCTCTAATTTGTCCACACCACATTATGAAAAGATATAGTTCTTGTTCTATTGGTAGATAGAACAAAGAACAAGAAGAAAAACGACTACAAACTAACACTATTGTTTAGTGCTTTTGGGTTGTTTTATGTTCTAATTTGAGTCCAATTCAATATAAAACAAAAAGGAGAATATTTTTGAGACAGAAAAGGAGCAAAATTCGTGGCTAGTGTTATGGTTATGCTTGATATGTGTATAGTTTTGTATATCACATACAATTAAATTCAAAATTCAATAACTACCAAGTTTGCCTCTAAAGCAACCTATGCACACACATTCATATAACGTCCAACCATAATGAAATAATCACTCCATCATGTTCATCATGGTGAGGAGTTTCAACTCCTTAACTTGCTCCAACCTCTCCCAAATGGGCTTTGACTTTAAGTATGCACCAGACTTGATTTAATTTGATTAAATCAAGCCCAACCAAAGTCCATTGGATAATAATTGATTGAATTAATTTTAGCCTAATTAAGTCCAAAGATTCATTTAATCCAATTAAATAAATCTAAGTCCAAATACTAATTAATTAACCCAATCAATTAATTAAGCCAAAACCTAATAAATTAATCCAATTAATTTAAAGGTGTTAAGTCCAAAATTAATTAATTCAATTAATTAATTCTTGAGCCATCCATCAAATGAATTATTAGATAAATGATCCAATCATTTATATATTCTCCTTGAATTAATTTAATCAAATTAAATTAATTTGTTTCTTCTTGAATTCATTCCAAATTAATTCCACCAATTTCATAGTGATTTGTGTGTGACTCTTTAGGTTCACTCTCAACTAGACTTGGGCATTGTGTCCAATACTAATAATTAATTAAATCTAATTTAATAAATTATTTCTAATTAACCACTAATCGGGAACTCTCGTTACCATGGGTGGCCGCCTAGCAACAGATGTTGGCGTGAATATTTAGACTCTTGAGTTCCATACATGTATGGTCCTTCCGTCGATCATCTCCTAGCCTTAGTCTAGGGCATGAAATTGGGCGTCGATTTCCATCTTGGATCAGGCAACTATGCTGAATACTTGAGATGCGTTTACTCTATTGATCGAAAAACGAAAATATTTCCTATTCGACCAATCGCTATGGCCCATAGACTTATAGAGTTTAAACCATCTCATAGCGCATAGGAGATATATCCATCATTACTGATAGGGGACTAATTCTATCTTGAAATCCACTGTCCTCACTACTTACTCCAGCTACATTGGATAAGATTTATAACGAACACATCGACGACCCAATCATCTCTCACCCGATCAAGATATAGCCATCATATGTATGCGACTGCCATGATTTCTCAAGTTCAAGGGTTAATCCTAAACTATCGGAGCCGGGAATTCAAAGCATACCGATGAAGCCTCCATGGCTTCCGTATGACGAGTTCCGCGAGTCAGTTCAATTAGTTAGCAACCTAGTCAACTATTCTACTAAAATTGCATAGACATCCCATGTCTGTCGCCGATCAAGCACGACACTTATCTAGTGAATACAATACTTAGTTCAAATCTCTATAGGATTCTCGATGCCCAGTCTCGAGGTCCTCTACTTGGATCGTTCTAGACCAACCCTCAGAAGTTGGTTCCATAGCTGCCATCCAATGCGCAGTCCAACTACATGGGTTATTAAATTGATCTGCGGGCATTTGTTGTGATGTTAAAACACCGTTCAACATAAATATTAAGCACAACAAACAAAATAAATGCTTACTACATTCATCAAGATAATTTACATTCATAATGGTTGCTAAATGATTCTCAAAATCCCCAATCCAATTGACTTTTTGGTCACCATTTCTAACAGTATATGTTTTGGAATGAAAGACTCATCTACGTTAATGCGCTCCATGCATGTTGGGGAAGCATCAAATGAAAGGCAACCGGGATCAATTTCTGAAACGTGACAGTCGTGGCTTTTAATTGCCGTGCATCCTTAACTCCATCATGTCGACATAGCGGGCAATGTTAGACGTATATCCATTGGAAAACCTAAGACCATGAATCCATTCACATATCCTCTTTTTTCTACGCCTTCTTTACGGTATAAACTGGTTTAGGCATGGGCTCGGTCTCTGTTCGTCCACGTCAAGCTCCGACCGATTACATATGATTTTTAAGTCCTTCTGTGCATTCAAATTATCATTTGTCTTTCCTTTTATGTCCATCACCGTGTTCAATATATTGTCAAATATATTTTTCTCAATGTGCATGTCATCAAGGTTGTGTCGAATCAGATGCGTCGCCTAGTATAAAAGATCTTAGAAGATGCTTTTCTTCATCTACTTGTGGTAGCTACTATAGCCCAAAGGTAGTGTCAACGTTTGTTCAAGTGCAGGACTGAAGTCTACAACCCAATGCAGATTTGCTCTCCTGTCAGCCTCAGACGTGGAACCTTATATTCCACCTGATTCTTTGTAAAAACTTTCTTGTTCCTTTGGTAGGGATGTTCCTCTGGGAGAAACTATCTGTGACAGTCAAAATAGCATGCCTTACTACCGTGCTGCAGACGAAATGCCCGTGTATCATCCATACAAACTGGATATCACATAATAACCGTGATACTCCAGACGTCGTCCCATAAGTAGGTAGGTCATTCACAATCCACATCAATGCCTGCATAATGAATGCCTGGTCTGTGGCATTATCGTATGTTCGAAAACCCACATACCACAATTGCAATAGCTCCTCAATCAACGGCTCCAAGTACACATTGATCAAACGCTTAGGATTAGAAGGGCCAGGAATCACCATCGTAAGAAACATATACTCAGAACTCATTCATATACTCTGGGGGAGATTGTATGGTGTAAGTATAATGGGCTAACATGAATCCGTATGACCGTACTTCCCGTGTAGTTCAAACCATTTGCGCAGAGGCCTAGACGAACATTACGCGACTCTTCTGTAAAATTGGGATACGTCTGGTCAGACGGATGACATATGGAGCCCTCTTCCTTCTGATATGTCGTATGCCACGTAATGTGCTCCGTAGTTGCTCTCAAAGCATACAACCTCTACAGGACAAGTAGTAAGCAGCAGGTAGTTAAGAACGGCATATGGGACTTCTTGTGGCAGAGGTCTCACCCCCTAATCGGCTTGTACTTAGCGTTTTCACAAAACTTACAGTATTCCAAATTGACGTCACCCTTCCAATAAAGCATGCAACAAGAAAATTAAGTAACGTGTAACTTTCGTACGATAGGAGGGAGTCTACTATATATAGGCAGCCAGATCGGATCTTTAATCTCTAGACAGGCGGTTGCCTTCGAGATAAGAACAACCTTCAACTCATCCTCCACCATTGCCATGTGTGCTGACATTTGGAGCCTATCCGTAGCAACGACTCCTAGATTTGATGTAGGACAGGTAATCTTACATGGACCGCCTCCTTCTCGAGCCCTCACTCAGGTTGGGTCTTCTTGCTTCTCCTAAGCTTCTTCGTTTTGTAGGGCACTTTGGGCTCCTAAGATTTTTCCTTCTATATGTGGGTTCCAATTTTTTTTTTTCCTTATTTTGGCCTAGGAGTAGTTGGAGTAACGAGCCTATCATTCTTTATATATGATTTATATATAGTGACTGTAAAAAAGAATACCCAAGGAGTTCCAGGTGGGAACAACGTCCATTATTTAATCAATAGGGCAAAGATTCACCGAATGATGTAGATCATACTATATTAATAACAAATTATACAAATTGAAAACATTGGCATTATAGCTTGCGGACGCATATTCAGCACTTGACTGGAAGTAAACTTGAAATAATAATTTCAATCCAGGGAATCTTCATAGAAGTTGCACTAGCTTGTAATTTCAATCCAGGGAATCTTGATGGAAATTACACGTTCCAATTGGACCCATCAATGGATAATAATGTCCAAAAGAGCAGCAATATTGGACTGTCCTAAACTAATACTTAATAGTCTAAATCATAATCCCAATAGTGAATAATAATGATGCAAAGAGCATAGCAGCATCGTGATACCGCTGTCCTAAGCTAATACTAAATCATTAATCTTTTTTAACTATTTCTTAATGAGTCACAAGTTCAATATCGCTGTCATCAGCCATGACTTCTTTCTCTTTTCCATCGTCTTCTCCGTCACCATCATCGATCTGTTTTTCCGTCACAGCGTTGGGGTCGATTTTTTTCTTGCACTTGAGAAAATTGACCAGCCCGCCAAGAGCAACGTCAGCATCGTCGCTCTTCATTAGCTCCTCTGCAACTTCTGCAGGCGTGACTTGCATGTTGTTGATCATATCCTCAATTTCCAAGAAACATGGGTGGTGGGAGTCGTGGAAATTGAGGTAAGTCGAGGCCAAGAGCTTGAACCCGTCGGGCGTGAGATAGGACATGTGAATGTGCATGTCCATGCGGCCAGGGCGGAGCAATGCCGGGTCGAGCTTGTCTTTGTTGTTGGTTGTGAATATGATGATCCTTTCGTCCCCGCAGCTCGACCACAGCCCATCTATGAAGTTTAGCAGTCCCGACAGTGTAAACTGCTAGGAAAAACATTTGGGTCAAGAACTACAAAAGCGACCATCATCTATGTAATTTTCGATGAATTTTCTATGAAATTGCAAGAAAGACGGTGTGACAGTGATTAAGGGTGTCTTTTTCTTGTGGGGACATGAAATTAGGTTCACTGAATCATGTTTCAATCAATGAAATTAGTGATGTATGACTAGTATCAGGACCACATTTTACATAAAGTCTCTTGTTCAATTCTTTGAAAATATACCCTGTCTTGCTTCTCTTCTATTACATTTATCATATGTAATACAGGTATATATACTCATATGTGAAAAAGCAATACGAATTTGCACTAAAAATACATGGACCGACAGAAATGGTTGCAAGAAACTGTGCAGATTTAATATAAACGAATAACCTGGGAAAAAATTTTCTAGGACAGGACATCAGTAGAAAATATAAAAAAGCTCATTAATCACTCAAATAGTGGATTTGAAAGCTGATTAATCACTAAAATAGTTGATCTGAAATTTGAAATGATACCAACTTTTTAACATCCGGAAATTGACGAGCATGACAAACCTCAAATGATGAAATATAAGTCGTCCAATTTGCAAACTCTGCCTACTAACCTGATGATCACGGGGACGGTGGCACTGTCCGTGTCCGTGTCCATCATGGCTGGCCGACGGCCCTTTCCTGTCAGGCAACTCCACTGTGCAATCGATGTCTTCGATAACGAGAATGGACCTGTTCCCAGTCCTCAGGAGCAACTTTCTCAAATCGGAATCACGCTTCACGTTCGTAAGCTCCAAGTCGTAGATATCAAACTTGAGGTAATTAGCAATAGCAGCGATCAAGCTGGATTTTCCAGTCCCTGGAGGGCCATACAGCAGGTACCCCCTCTTCCAGGCCCTGCCGACTTTCCTGTAGAACTCTTTCCTTCTCACAAACCTGTTTAAATCCTCGATTATAGACTTCTTTATACCTGGATCCATGGCAAGAGTGTCGAAAGTCGAGGGGTGTTCGAGATTAATCGAATCCCACACGATTGAAGATGAGTAGGAAGCTGCACAGGCTAGAGTATGCAATTTCACAATCTTGTTTTCAGCTTTTATCACCTTAGCCCTTTCGAGCACAAAAGGAATGTAAGAATCCAGGACCTTTTCCTTGTCCTTCTTGTCGAAACAAAGCTCAAAATACCGCTTCTCGGATTCAATCAAGACATTGTCAGTGTCCTCATCGATGACTTTCGACGTCTTTTTCCTCTCTTCATGAACGAATCTCCATTCCATCTCAACCCCATCATAGAAATCAGCAATCTTCTCACACTGCGCGAACTTGATGTTCACGCCGACGTCCTTGTGGCGCTTGCTGATTTTCAGGCGCTCAATATCGGGCCTGATTTTCGTGCAGAGATAGGTTTCAGCAGCAGTGTACACTTCATTGCCGGACATGCCGTCCCTTTCTTCGACAACAATTGTGGCATTGTTGGTCCTTGGCCTAAAGTAGTGGTGGATCATGTTGAGAACATATTGTTGCACCTGACGGGGCACAAGCTGGTTCAGCATGGTCTGGATCAGCATGATGAACGCCGAAACCGACGCGTAGGCGCCGAAGATCGTCGACGCCGGCGGAATGCTGGAGAATGATACCGCCATGGTTGTGAAGGTTTGGATTCACTTTCACTAGTTTCTTGCACAATGTGGAAAAGAGGATTGAGGACTCCTTACATAGTATGTAAACGAGTCATGAAGTGTCCAACTTCAACTTGGGAACTTAGAGAGAAAATGAGTTGAAGATGTATAAAAGGTTACAAATACATAATGTATATGTTCGGAAATTTTCTGTATTATTTTGTCGTGTAATAAATATACAATTTAAAAAAAATTAGGATTCTCATTTAATTATAATAACACCTGCCATGTGACTGGTGTAACAATAGTTCCGACAAGATTTTTTTCTAGGGATATATATATATATATATATATATATGGGAAATTCTACCAACAATCAAGTTTGGCTAGATTGGAATTTATTATAGGACTAGTGTAATACACTTTTTATGTGATTACAAGTACGATACACTTGATTTGATTTGAGCAAACATAATTTATGTAAAAATTTCTGCACACACATACTTTATGTTAATTGGAGGGGCATGCTTAATGTGTGGTTTGTCCTAATGTAAGAATGGGACAAGCCAAAAGAACTACAAAAGCCAAAAGGGTTTTTGTCCTAGCTGCATTATTTTAACAAGTTGTTTATGGGAATACAGCCAGGACTTGCCTTCTTTCCCTCAACCTTTTGATGTCAACAAACACATATATGGAGAAACCTAAGGTTGCAAGGAAACTCTATCTAAAGACTTGACTCCAGGGGATGGAAGCTTTTAGGATGTGCTGGTTGACGCACCACCGTTGGATTTGATCTCAAGTGAGGTCTCCAATCTACAGTCGACACTTGTCCTAATACCTAATATGTACTAAAGTGGTCCAATCCAATGGGTTTGTAGCCAGCTATCACAGTTTTGGTGCAGATGGGCCACAAGAATCAGTAACCAATGATTTCACAATTTATTTCATGATTCTTGGATTGATGGCCTCTACTAAAAAGGGGAAAGAGCTGCAGAAAGTTGGAAGGGGGTGATGAGGTCTATTGCAGGGGGCATCAGCGGAAAGAACCCTTTTGCCTGAAAAAGAATGGACTGGGAATTTCACATGGAGAAAATCAGTAGATATGAAATTAGGACATGCATGTCCATGGGGACTTTTATTTATTATGTGCCACTTGCTTCTTTGCACTTTGATTTTTATTCAAAAGTTGGTGCATTTGGGGCTGCTTGTGGGGTCATTTTGTTCAATGTGTCTCTTTTCCTAACAATCTTGTTGTTATGTGTCACAAAGCATCACTTTGGCTAAGTTTGGTACTCATTTTTAGAAAATCAATTGTAAAATATGGAGGTTATCCATCAGAATTTCTTGAAAGTCCAAACACGATAGCAATCCACTTATTTTTATCTCGGACAAATAGCAATCCGTCCTAAAAACCTGAAAACAAAACTGTTGATTTATACTAAAAGAACGGTCTACAAATCTTCGGACACACGGGGTCGACTATATACACCGGCGTTCCCTATATGTTGATGATTATATGTCTTACTTTATTCAAATCTAACTTTATACTTTTACCTTAAACATTAAAGGGTTTTGATTGAGGAGCATCCTAGCGAGCTTGACACGTCACAACTCCACCGATGAGAAAACCATCAGAGTTGGGGTTGCAAGATGCATCAGACAATCACAACTCAATCAAAAAATGAGTTGATTTATACCGTCAAACGCCATCATAAACATAGTATAATTTCAAAAAAAGGTTTTTAGAACTATAATTGCTGGGCTAAACTCACCCATAGAAAGGGGTAATAAGGAAAAGAGACCATGCTCATATCAACGACTACTCTCACATAACACGATTATCATAAACTTAGTGAGTGATTATTAGTAGAGCGTTGACGAGCCATTCTTGATTTCTATCAAGATTTTCGTACAAAGGGCAAATATATATATAGAGGGATATTGATCATTCGTAATACAAAATTCAAATACTTATCGATACATTTTATTTTTTGTAAATTTTTTCGATATGTCCACATATGGGACAATGTAGCCAAACCTTTACTGAGGAAGTAGGGTTCTTAGGTGGATATAATAGTTGAAATTGATAGGTTAAGAGAGAATCTGGCCCTGTGAAGAAGGTAAAAGCCTTTTGAAACTTCAAATGGCTTCTTCAAGACATGGAATGGCCATCCAGAAATGAATGTTAAGTACAAAAGGATGGAATGCTCAGAAATCATAATGCAGAGAAATAAAAACAAAGAATTCAAGTACAAAAGTAGTTACTTTAGCAGACAGTGCTCCAATCATATCCTGGCATCCAACTCACCATAACTATTACGAAATACTGAGAAAATCGCAAGTAAAATCAGACATCACGGTTTTTTCATGTACCAAAATTTGTGTCGGACGGACCAAAAAGACACCAAAAAGAGGATTACGTGTCAACCATTGACGCATAGTTCTGTTAATCAAGAAATGTCCCAAGACGAGTGGAAAAAATTGACAATGCTGCATTTTAATGTCCCTTGTCCTGACGTGCAGAAATATATATTAATATTTTTATAATAATGTTTTTTATTTGAAGTAATGATGGTATGCTGACAACTTTGAATACTTAGGTTAATGCAGAAATGTAAAAACAGCTCAAATGGATTTTGGAATCATTAGAATAGGGTTCTGAGTTGTATATATCATGGCCAGGATTTCATGGGACATTTTGTTCTTGTTTGAATATCAAATGTTTGTATGCCGGTCTTTTTAGCGACAATGTTTTGAAAATCGAATTGATTTTAAATTGGATAAATTATTTGATTGTTAGGTTGCTAGAGTGAACAAATTAAATCGGCTTAAAATAAAGATTGATTGGATAAAATACATAAAATCTTTCTGTATTTTAAAAAGTCGGCTAAAATCTTCTTTTTGTTTTAAAAATAGGCTAAAAATGCCCCAGTATTTTGTAAAGTTCAGCAACAAACACCCTTTCTGTTAGTAATTAACGGAGAGTGCATTACACGCGCTCTTTGTGCCTGTAGGAGTATTTTTTAAGTGTTTTTGACCTTTTTCTTAGGTGTTTTTTACTAAAATATAATTTTTTATTTTTATTTTGTTTTTGTATTTTTTATAATTTAAATTAAAATGTTAAATTATTATTTAATTTATTTAATATTAAATATTAAATTAAATTATATTTAAATTCAAATAATTTTTATAATTTTGTTAATTGTTAAATCTAAAATTATTTTTAATCAATTAAAATACATATTAATTACAATAATTATTATTAAAATTATTCTTAATTAGCTAAAATATTTAATTGTTATAATTATTTAAAATCTTCTTAATTAATATAATTAAAATTAATTAAGAATTAAAAAAAAAAGAAAAAACTTAACGATTAAGATGAACATTTTAATACCTTCAATTTGAGTTTTAGTCAATCGAAAAGACTGTGTTCAAGACACAACTGTCGAACATATTTGCTGTCGATTCTTCGTTGTCAGGTCGAATCTTGGTCTCAGACCATCACCATCAGACTTGTCTCTTGAAGATGATTCTAATGAGATCGAACTCATTTTTGGTAAAAGTTTGTGGAGATACGACGGTTTTAAGAATTCGCACCGTCATGATGGAGATGGTGGTGAGGTGGAGGGGGGGTGGAGTGGGGTAGTTAGTATTATTTTTTATCTATAATAATAATATATATTTTTTATTTTAAATTATTTATATATAATATAAGTTAAATAATTATTGAATCTAGGCCTTTCATTTTTTTTAAATCTAATTCTTGAAATTAATTGATTAGATCTAACGATCAATATTTGATAAAAATAATCCAACGATCATTAATATAAGAAGCAATATATATTAAGTAAGGATATAACAGTCATTTTATAAAAAAATTAACACCGTCAGTTGGATTAACGAAGACGCGGCAATTAAGCTGAATTTTACAAAACACAGGGGAGGGGGTTTAGCCTATTTGTAAAATAAAAAAGAGTTTTTAGCTAACTTTTTACAACACAGGGGGATTTTATACATTTTATCCCCGATATATGCATATATATATTATACATAAGGGATAATCACATTCCCTTCTTTTAAAGTTCGGTATAATTACATGTAATCTTCTTGTGGTTTGAAAATTTGCATCTAATACTCCTGATATTTGCTTCTGTTAGTTAAAATTTATCGAATTTGGTATATTAATAAAAAAAAGCCAGAGAAACGTTCATGTTTACCTTAATTGACTTAAAACTAATTTATTGTAAGTTAAATAAATTTTTTTATGATCAAATTACCACTATTTGACTCACAATAAGTCAATAATAACAAGTCAGTCAAGGGTAAATGGTCATTTTTCATTCAGTTTGTTTATTATTAACAATACATTTTGACGAATCGAGAAACCTATTTATTACATGAAAACAAATCTCAAACATACCATGTGAAATTATGTTCTGTATATGTTTTCTCCATTTAGGAGAAAATATATAAATACAACTACATTTAGGAAAGAATCCTATAAAAAGAAAAGCTATATATATAAAACTTGTATAATTAATAGTACATCATCCCTATACTCAAGAGGTCTATCTCTACAATCAAGAAAATAATCCCAACAATTAATGAGATGAATCCTATGATTAATGAAATGAACACATGTTAACACTCTCCCTCAAGTTGGAGCATAGTTATCTATCATGCCCAACTTGCCTATTATAGTACTTGAGACAGCTTTCGTGAGTATATCGGCCACTTCATCTTCTGACTTGAAAAAAGGAAATTGAATAACCTTATGATCTAATTTCCTTGATGAAATGCCGGTCAACTTCAACATGCTTGGTACGATCATGTTGTACAGGATTCTGAGCAATTTTTAGAGCTGCTTTATTAGGATTAATAATATTTTTGGTCTAATAAGTGAATTTGGTTTAAATTTTGGTCTCATACTAAGGTCAATTCGCACATTGAGTCCCATATATGGATTTTCTTTTTTCAATTTGGGAATCATTGAGGGATTTTCGTCCAATTGATAACGACAACTGCTATCTCATTTAGTCATTATAATCAAAATAAGGGTAAATTATATTTTTGGTCCCATAAGTGGACCTATTTTCAATTTTGGTCCCATAAGTGGACCTGTTTTCAATTTGGTCCCACACGTAAATGTGCGAATTGACTTGAGTGTGGGACCAAAATTGAAAAAATGTCTACTTATGGGACAAAAAATATAATTTATCCTTATTTTGATTGTATTGACTAACGGAAAGAGCAGCTACCATTATCAATTGAGCGAGAGTCCCTCAGTAGTCCTCAAATTGAAAAAAGAAAATATATATGACACTCAATGTGTGAATTGACCTGAGTGTGGGACCAAAATTAAAAATAAATTCAATTATGGAACAAAAAATGTAATTTTCCCACTTCATTATCACAATATGGATTCATAGGTTTTGCATCCTCAATTCCCAAGTCTGACAGAACTCGTTTAATCCACAATAATTTACATATGCCTTGTGCCATACCTCGAAATTCACCTTCTACACTTGACCCAACAACTTTTTATTTCTTGCTTTTCCCGAGTTACAAGATTTCCTTCTATAAATGTAAAGTAACATTGTCTGGATCTTCTAGTTGTTTGGTCACCTACCCAATCCTTCAATGTTTGATACACTATTTTTTTATAAGAATAAACCTTTTTTTGGAGAGCCCTTCAAATACCTTAAGATTCGAGTGTTCTTCACTCGGTTGATGCATATATTGATTGACAATACTTACTGCATAGGCTATATTCGGCCTTGTGTGAGATAGATAAATTAGCCTTCTGACCAATCACTGATAGCAACTTGATTTGGAAACATTTCAAGCTTATGATTTATTTCTATAGGTGTTTCAGCTGATTTGCAACCGAGCATTCCCTTCCGTTCTTGTAATAGCTTCATTTCTTCTGAATCATCTCCTGTTAAAACCATGTCATCAACATATACAACCAGAGCCATCACTTTCCCTTCTTTGTGTTTTATAAGCAAAGTATGATCTGCAATACTTTGTTTATAGCCAAATGTTTCCATAGCTATGGAAAACCTCCCGAACCAAGCTTTGGGGGATTGTTTGAGTCCATACAATGACTTCTTCAGTTCATAAACTTATTTTGTGTTTTCTGGATCAAGTCTCACACCTGGTGGCGGCTTCATGTATACTTCAGACGTGATGAGTACATACATATGTTAATATAAAAAATAAAATATAGCTATTATTTTTTATTTTTTATTTTTAATTATATATGTTTAACCGATCACTCAACTCCCAACCAGAAAATGACATAAACATTCAAAATTCAGTACTTAATTTTCAATTTATGTAATATGTTAGGCTCTTTTGAAACTTATAATGTTAACGTTGGGATATGAATGATATGCTTCAACGGTGGAACCGCTTTGAAATTGAATATTTCTTATATTATAAATGACAAGCTTAAAAATCGCATAATTAAATATTGTTGATCACGATCAAATAAATTAATATAAAAACTTAAATTTTGAACGTGATTAAAAAAGATTTATCGTGGGCCTAGTTAGGACTAAAGCATTTGTCATGATTCTTAACTATGAACAGAACATTTGACATGATTTTTAACTATAAATAATTAATTAAGCTCGTTTATTAAAATAACAACCATCAATAGTGGTTGGAAAAGCTATAATTAACTACTATTTGAAACTCCATATGATAATTTTATTATAAATAATTAAAATTGGTACAAAATTTGGATTGGGAGTGATTTCATAAATCTAAAAAATCATGATTTGTGTAATTTTCAAATTAAAAGATTTATATGAGGATGCAGCATAAACAAGAAGGTGTCGTGGTGTAGTTGGTTATCACGTCAGTCTAACACACTGAAGGTCTCCGGTTCGAGTCCGGGCGACGCCATTCTGTTGTGTTATTGAGTTACTATAGTTCGTTTAGGTTTTGCAACACTGCAGAGAAATCATCAACTTCAAAAGTATAACTATTTTTTAAAATTTTGTTTCATTTTTTCATTCAACCAATTTAATCCTGAATGTTATTTTTTCAAAGTATAAAATTGTAAGATAATATGTTTATTAATTATATTAATTACTTTTCACATTAAATTTATATACTTATTAACTACTTTCACATTGTTCATACTTACTCCATCTATTTTCTTGCCATATTATGTTTATTTACTCTTATTAATTTTTTTATATTATATTAATAATATTATCCTTACTAGGTCAACGGTAAAATTACATTTTTAGTCCCACATAATAGAGGGTCGATACTTCTGTTCAATCGTTTTACACAATTTTTCGATCCCTAAATTAGTTTTTTTCGGCACATCAATCCCACGGCACAATTTCGATAGGAAAAATTGAAAGACAAATTCACGTGTTCTATATCAGGCCATTATATTTGGACCAAAAGTGTAAACTCGTCTAGTTTGTGGGATGAAAAATATAATTTTCACCTACCTAGGCAAAAATATATTGTCCCTGTGGTGTGGAAAATGTAGTAAATTTTTTTGATTCACTCTCCATCTTAATCTGATAAAAATTGGATTTGCAATCGAATTTAGAAAACTCTTTTGCCCCTTTAATGCAATCAATTAAGTGTTCTCTACTAGGAATGTAATAACCATCAAATTCTAATATTTTATTAATACCTTGGTAGTTAATTATCAACCTGGGTTTATCTCTCTTTATCTCACCATGGTTTCTTATCAGAAATCCAGGGCTACTGTGTGTAGAGACTCCAGGTTCGATGAGTCCAAGACTGATATGCTATTTGATAATCATCTGCATATTCTTCTTATCCTCTATGTTCATCTAGATGGGTTTGTATCAAACGTACTCATACTTGCATTTTTTTTTTTTTACTTTCAGAGTAGCTTCGGATTTTTTTTTTTATCCCATCAGGCCAGAGGGTTTTTACTAAAGTTCTTCTAGATAAGTTTCTTGATGTTTTCAAGAGAAAGCTTGCTTTTCTCGCTAATTTCTAGCAATTTCATTTCCAGCAGTGTTTCCTTAAGGTTTCTAATTTCCTCCTCAAATTCCTTATAGAAGCTATCGCTGTCGATAAGTCCTTGTTACCTGAAAGAAAAAAGAACCTTACAAAATTTTCTCTTATCCATTTTTGGATGATCTTGTATCAAATCACCACATTTGCAGTGAAAATTTATAGGCATTATCCCATTAAATGCCTTTTCCCTTCACAAACGCTTGTATCTCACTACCACAACTAGTAGTGGAAATTAAAAGATTCCTTTGATTATTCTGCATATATCTTGCAAATATTTGGATGAAATTGTTATCTAGCAAGATATTGACACCTGTATCATGAAAGTAGATAGGAGGTGTTTTTACCCTAAACTAGGGTGATCTAAATGGTCCTCCAATCATGATCTTGGTTTCTCCTGTCCCTTATTGACTATTAGGATTTTTTGTGAAAATTCTCTTCCTACAATAACGGGTAAGGTTTTCCTTGCTTCTTTAGGAAAAACTCTAGGCTTTGTCGTGAAAATCTCTAATCATGAATCAATATAAGCTGCAAAATATTATGTCTTATATTGATCATACAATTTACTAACATATATGTATACAGAAAAGGGACTCGTCATTCAATTTTGATGTTAACAACATCAAGACTGAATTCCATTCCATTACCTTTTTTTCCCCATGGTTTATGATCTTTAAGGTAACTTAACCCCAAAGTCATACTCCCATTTTCTCGTCCTGCAACACCTGGAACTAGAATTTCATGGCATGCTATTTCTAACATGCCTTCACATCTACCAACCACAGGTTGCTGCAAATGATATAAATCATCACAAGGGAAAACATTTCTATTTTAGTGATGTCAAATATAAGTTTTACATTATCTACCCTAATCTCTTGAGGAGCTAAAGCTTTTAATAACTTTTTCTCCTTTCCTTTGTAGCCTATAATCCTATCTTCCGAAAAGGACATTCGACTACTAAACTCAGTTCTAGAGCTAAGTTTTCTATCTAAAACTGGGTGATCTTTTATGATGATATCAACACCACCTATTCTAGGTATCGTTGTTGACTCTCGTGTCATTACCTTAGCAAATTCCTTGAAAATTCTAGGAATCTCAATATACTCTTTCATAAGAAACAAATCTGAATGATGCGTATTGGAAAGGGCATAAGCTATTCTATAAGTTATAGAATATGGTCAGTTACCATCTTTCATTAGATCTTTTCTTTTAAAATCTTGATGAAGGGTTAACACTCTATTGAAATCTTTGTCTGCTAGGTTGTATGCAATTCTGGGATGAATGTCAAACATTAATTTTCCTGCATACAGATTACCTATCATTATTCCAAGACAAAATCTCTAACATTATTGATTCTTCTATCCATTATAGATAAATGTATTTCTGAATCAATTTCTTCCTTAAAAGTTGCTTTTATTACTACTTCAATAGTTCCTATATGGATCCATTTTATAGTAACAACTACTTCTTCTCTAAGATTACTTAACTCTTCAAGATTTTCTTCTTTAGGAATAAGTTGCATTTCCATCACATTTTCAGTAAATTCCGTAGGCATAGCAAACTCACCTGAACTTGTATTGCAAATTATGTGATGTTTCCTTTGGTTTAGTCTTATCTAGTTCAGGACTCTCCCAATTCCTCTAATCCTAAATTCATTGTGTGGGCTGAGGTTGGAATCTTGTCGCATGATTTTTTCCATGATTTTGTTTGACACCGTCATTCTGGAAAAGAATCTTGACAGGCTTTCGGAGGTTCGAAGCCTATCTCCCTCGTTGTAATTATTCTGACTCAGTTAAAAATCCATCCACATCGGTCTCTATCTCTTCCTCATAGATACTTTCATCTGATGAAAGATTTTCGAATTAGTAGATGGGTACCAAATCTCCATAGTAGATTGTATCTAGAATATCATCCGTGGCTTCAAATTTTCTCAACTCACCACGTTTCTGCGGGCATTCGGGAGATATATGTCCTTTTGCTCCGCAAGTCCAGTAATTGCAGTCTTTGAAACTTTCATTGGCTCGAGTATGGGCCCGTCTGAAAGTTCTTCTTGGAGGGGTTCTTCCGGTGGATCTTGCATCTGTTCGTCTAAATCCTTGGGATGAAGTCCTTGTTGGTCCTATTTTCTGTCAAGATTTGTATGTTCTGGCTTTTGACTTGGACCACCATGATCTCTGTAGAAAAAGGTTCTTTTGGAACTCCTAAGCTAGGAGTCACTATTTTTCTTCCTCTTTTTTCTTGGCATGTTTGATTCTCCTATAATAGTTGGAAAATCAGTGTTATCACAAGAGAGAGGAGTTCGTTTGATTTTACCTCTCAGTTTTTTCATGTTCTTCTGAATGGATGCTTGATAACACCAATCCTTCAGTTTGTATTTAAGGAAAGACATTCTCCTTGCAACTGAATCTAGCTGTCCCTCAAGTACTTTATATGCTTGAATCAACATTTTCCTTCATAGGCTGTATATTTATGCAAAGAACATTGGAGCTTCTAATTTTGTTGCTACTCTACTCCGGAAGAAATACTTACAAAACCAATAGATATATTCATCTACCGCGCAAATACTTCTTAGTTCCAGGCTGAAGAGAGTTTGTGTATATTCTTTAGCCCTTTCTGTCCTACTTCCTTCGAAGTAACCATCTCCGATGAAGTGTATCTTGATAACCCTTCCTAGCCGATCTGCTATCGCGCCTTTAGAGTCTCCGGAAAGGATGCTTGCTTTGGTATCTTTTGAGGTATTATCCCATCCGATCTTTATAGATCCCTCCAAGCTCAACTCCACAAGTTTTATAAAGTTTTCTTTGTCGAGTTCTAGGGTCGTTGCTGCTATCTTGATGGCTGCAACCCATTCATCTATCAATTTTTTGGTATTTCAGAAATCGATAACATCCAAGTTCAGTATAGCGCAATATAGATGCAAAGACTGGAGCATGGTCCTCGCTCAAGGTGTATTTTCAAGCACTCTTCTTAGATTTCTTCCTGGATTTTCTTTTAGCCCGGTTCCTACGAACATTGGAGTGGCATTAGTGTGAAAATCCGCACTTTTCTCTCATCAGATGATCCTGTGGAGGATCATTGTAACCTATGCTTCCCTCCACGGTGGTAATGCTGGAGTGATCTCGTTGGTTTGTGTATTGAGTAAATCCACAATCTCGTGTTGGGAAAAGTATTCTGTCAATTCTTATAAATCTAATATATCTGCTATAGTCACTTCCATTATTTTATAGATCTAATGGATGTTATGATCAGATCTTCTCTGGTCTTTGGCTTCGAAATCTCCGTGGCCTTTTCCTTCTGATGTAGAAGAGGTACTGTTTCAAGGGCGTCCCTAATTCTCTCTTGTGTAGATTTAAATGTCTCAGGGTTCTCCCTTTGGTTTCTCCTCAGATATGCAATTTCTGCCTTTAGATATGTAAGATCTTTATGTAGATCGTGAAGGATCTTATGGACCTCGTCCACCTTCTGATTCAAAGATTCTATTTTCATAGGTATATGAATTAACCTATATCCATAGTCTCGAACTGTCTTTTGTATCTCCACAGATCTTAGGAGATTTTCGATTCATTGGGCTCGAGTTCATTCCAGTCAGTTCCTTTAATCATAAATTTTAGAATTATAATTATGCAGGAATTTACCCGTTCCGCTTCTCTTGGCTGGGATACTACCATGGACTTTAGTAGAGTGTAAAAACCTCACGATGTTCCTTGGTAGTATCTGTCGGACTTCAAAATTTCTCAGCCATTCTTGTTTTTCTTCTGGCGTGAGAAGTTTTGGGTCAATCCTCTTGTGACCGTTGTCACATTTGTCAAGAATTTCCATGAGAAATACCCTTCTTTGCATTTCCAAAATTTGAAAATATTCCCTGTTTTACTTTTCTTTGTACCTGGAACTTTCTTTCGGTTCCATTTTCTCTCAAAGAGTCTCCTCCATTAGTGGATAAATAATATCAAAATATAATATAAGCATATATTTTTTCAATAAACTTAGGCTCTGATACCATTTCTGGCGACCACATGCAAAAAGTTATAAGTTATGATGCAAAAGTCTTGGAAATGGACTAAATTGCTCAAGTTAATGATAGGGAAGGGTAAAATTCTCCAAAAATCGATTAGATTTGTGCGGAGGACTAAACTTGCAACCTTTTTGTGACTTACGGGACTAAAATTGCTACTTGTAAAGTTATGGGACCAAAATGGCAAACCGCTTTCAGTTATAGGGATATTTTTGTAATTTAGCCCTCAAAGAATTCTCCTTTCCTTCATCATTTCCCTCACTCTCCCCATTCTCAACAGTTTCCTGCTTCTGCTTTTCAGCTGAAGATTCTGTTCTTGCTTTTTCAGCTTCAGCCTCCTCATTCTCTTTGCTCTTCTTATGCAAGAAGCCAATCAACCTTTGAAGAGAAACATTAGGATTGTCGTTCTTTAGGAGCTGCTCGGCTACTTCAGCCGGCGTGGCTTTGGCATTTCGGACCAAATCCTCCATTTTTCCAAACAGGGAATGTTCCTTGATTCCGGGGCAGTTAGAAGCCACAAGGGCTACAATATGACATGTGGATGTGCACGTCCATGCGGCCCGGGCGCAGTAATGAAGAGTTACAACTGCAATAATGGAGCTAAAATTGCAGATATAGGCCACGAAAGAGAAACAGAACAGAACACAATACTGCACTCATAGTCGCACTTCTCTGTTTTACACTTCTTTCATATCGCATTCTTTACTTATGGAGCTGCTGATGTGTACAATGGTAGTTAGATTAGTTTAGCTGGAAGTTAGAGTAGTTTAGTTAGTTTTGGATATTTTCCTCCTTCAGTTTTTCACACTCTGTATCTATTTAAAGAGAATCATGGCATTCTGTTTTGGATTGATTTTTTTGTTCTCATCTATGAGAAGAAATTATTTCTCAGATTTGTGAGTTACATATTTTTGCATCTCTGCTTAATCTCATGGATTTCCAAGCGAGTTTCATCATGGTCCTTTATTTTACAAAATTAAGAGGGAAATAAGTTCTGTAACACAAGAAAATCTGAGTGTTACAACATACTACACCAAACTCAAACAGTTGTGGGATGAGCTGGTATGCTTAATGCCTCCGGCCATGTGTATGTGTGAAAATTGTACCTATGGGTGTAATAGAGTAAAGGTAGAACAAATTGAAGCTAATCAGCTAATGCTGTTTTTTATGGGATTGGGTGAGCCATATGATAACATTCGAAGTCAGATTTTGGTGCAGGATCCTTTGCCGAGCGTCAACAAAGCCTACTCTATGGTATTGCGTGTGGAAAGGCAGCGAATAGTGAATATGGAATATGCAGATATGGTGAGAATTCAGCCACGTATGTGCTACTATTCCTTGGAAGGGCCAAGCAAATAGAGAATAAAAATACGGTAAAGTTGCATGAGAAGAAAATAAGGCTTGTAAGGCTTAAATAGGTTTACTGAGGAAAAAGCATGTGGGTGGTCTTTTTAAATCAAAGGGGTTTTTATCCTAGTACCTTTATTATTTTCAAGTGCATGAACAGTGACGTGGCCTCGTCATGGTTAAAAGCAAGTTTTAGGAAGACAAAATAATTATGAACATCAATTTTCTATATACAATTTTTAAGTCAAATCATCATTTTGAAAAAACAAGTTTTTAGCTGTAAGTTATCTCAAATCATTAGGCGCATATTCTTATCACACATCAGCAAATTATTGTTTGAACATCCTAAGTCTTTGATCATGAAACGACATGACGACAAATTCCACAAAATTAGGTTCTCACACAATTACCCAACAAACACAAAAGAGAAAAGAAGCCACCAATCAATAGGAAATCAATACTTGAAAGAGCAATACACCAACCATTAATCCACAAAGAATCAAGTTCTAGGTAAAGCAATTGAGATTCCCTCCCCCACTTAGATCCACACCGTCCCCAATGTGGCTAGCATGCATCTCTAGGATGATAAAGAAAATAGAACGTCCCTCAGTGCATATATGATGGCGAGTGGTCAAGTGGTTGGTGGATGCTGGGGTGAGAGGCCAATGTGCTCGAATAGACCCATTAAGTTGTCGTTGATGCCGGCCAAGGTAGTGGATGGTGGAAGGGAGAAACGTGTTTGGCTGTAGACAAAAAAAGGAAAAAGGCAAAGGTAAGATTTTAGGGTTTTCAATTTTTTTAAATTTTTTATATAAAATAAACAATATGAATAATAGAAGAACATGTGAATATGTGTAGGTGTTGGGACAGATTAGGTAGGTGAATTAAGCATGGGCACGCCTAACTCAAGGTGATAGACTCCCTTGTTGACACATTAGATGGTTGACTTAGGGGTTGGCACACCTAACTCAAGGTAACGAATCTTCCTTTTGACATATTAGATTGCTGAGTTAAGTGTAGGCACGCTAAATTGAGGAGTTGTTTTATGTTCACGTTGGCCTGCAAAAACACAATATTAGTGATGAAGCAACACTCATGAGAAATAGGGGGGGGGGGAAGGGAGGAAGGGAAAACAAAGTGCATGAGTTGACTCCCAAGAAGTGCCTTTTTTTAATGTCTTTGGCTAGACGTTGTTGTGCCTCAACTTAAATAAGTTAGACACTCTAAATCCACTTCTTCTATGTAATGCACCTGGTGATGGTGGGGATTTAGGAGAATTTGGCGGTCAATTGATGACTTCTTTCTTGAATGTTTTTGTCATGAAAAACTTTGTTCTTGTAAGTTTTTAGACTCGAGGTGAGGCTTTTATTCATTGTTATCTTGAATGCTCTCCCACCATTGAACATAGCATTTTCTTGCACCAAAGGATCAATAAAACCCATGAGAAAAATAGAATGCAAATCATTAGAATTTTGTGTAGCACCACAAATGCTGAAACTCATAATCTCATTATCAAATTCCACAGAGTGAATTCCGCATCAACATCAATTTTGATTTTAGAAGTTTTAAGGAATGGTCTTCCTAGTAAGATATATATGGAATTGGGAGAATCATCCCTTGTCATATCAAGTACATCAAAATTAGTAGAAAAAACTAATTCATTAACTTGCACAAGTACATCCCTAAGATCTCCTTCAGGATAAACGATGGATCGATTGGCAAGTTGAATCATAACCCCCATTTCTTTTAATGGTCCAATATTCAAAGATCCATAGATAGTAAGAGGCATAACATTGATTGAAGCACCCATATCAGACATGGCTTTTTCTATTCAGATCTTTCTAATTTTGTAAGGGATAGAAAACATACCCGGATCTTTGTATTTAGGATATAGTTTTCTTTGAAGAATGATTCATACATTTTCTCCCATACTTACCCTTTCATTACCTTTCAATTTGGATTTGTTGATGCACAACTCCTTGAGAAACTTGGCATAGCGTGGTATTTGTTTAATTGTATCGAGCAAGGGAATATTTACCTCCACTTTGCAAAGGATTTCAAGGATTTTCTTCCCCTCTTCCTCCTTTTTGGACTTGGCAAATCTCTTCGGGTAGGGAGGTGTGGGCACAAACACCTTGGGATGCTCATTGTTAGATTGGGCTTGTAGGCTTGCTTTTGGTGCATCTCGAATTTATACTCTGTTGTGCCCTATTCTGCATGCCCACACTTAGTGCTATTTATGTACCATAGCTCTTTTCCACTACACAAGACAATAGCACTAATGTTTTTGGTTTGGGATTAACAATGATTTGGGAGGATAACTTACCTTGGGACTCTAAACGACTAACCGATGATGCTAGCTGACTCATTTGAGACTCTAAATTTTGAATGCTTATGCGAGTGTAGGATTCTAAATTTTGAATGCTTGCACTAGTCTCCTGTTGAAATTGCTGAGTGTTAGCAACGAGTATTTTCATCATGTCCTCAACAGACGTACCTGAATTGGAGTTGGATTGAGAAGGTAGCCAAGTTTGGGGTTGGGAATTGTAGTTAAGATTAGGGTGATCCCTACATCTCGGATTGTACAAGTTGGAATATGTATCATATCTCCTTTGTGATGGTTCGATGAATCCTTTTACGGTATTGGCATGCATGGTGGGTTCTTCTTGTAGCATAGGACAAACATCTATAGCGTGACCTGAAGAGGTGCATATGCCACAAGCTTTTACTTTTTGAATATTTCCTACAATAAATCACTGCACAAGTGAGGTAAGTTTATCTAAATGTTCATCAATGGAAGTGTTTACCTCATTAACCCTCCTTGGTGGGTTGTCGTTTCTACTCTCAAATTGTTGTGCTGGATGCCATGTTCGTGATTAGCCTGCGTGTTTTGGTAGGGGTTTTGTCGAACAAAGCACCTCTAGTAGCCGCATCTACCAAGCTTCTATGACAATCCTTCATAGAAATATTGAATCAAGAGGTGGTCCAAAATTTGGTGATGGGGGCAACTCTCTACTAACGGCTTGAATCTCCCCCAATACACATGCAGGTTTTCACAAAAAAATTGACGTATTCCACTGTTTTCCTTCCAGATGTTTGTAGCTCATGAGGCGGGAAAGTATTTTTCAAGAAATTGCTTCTTGAGCTCGTTCCAACTAACAATATATCTTGAGGGTAATGAGTAAAGCCAATCCTTTACTTTGTCTCCTAAGAAGAATAGAAAACTTGTAATTTGACTTGCTCTTTGGTGACCCTTTGAGGCCTCATGCTGGAACACACCACATGAAATTTCTTGAGGTGTTTGTGGGGCCTTAACTTGCAAGGCCACGAAAAGTAGGGAGTAAGTGAATAAGACCAAATTTAAGTTCAAAATCAACATTTAAAGTTGGATATTCAATGCATAGCGGTTGTTGATTTAAGTCAAGAGAAGCCATCTCTTTGATCGTCCATTCTGAATTTTAGGCCATGACTTTGTCTTCAGAGTCGCTAGACGTGGGCACGTCTAGTGCTAAATTTGCCTCTATTTTGGAAGAGGTAGAGGTCTCTCCCTTGTGTTGCTTGGTTTCTTTTCGGATTTTTCGTGTGGTCTTCTCAATCTCTGGATCAAATTCAAGTTCACCTGTACGAGAAGATCGTGGCATTAAAAACCAAGCAACAAAAATAAGTAACAAAATAAAATTAATTTAAAGACACCAATCCTCGAAAATGGCGCCAAAATTTGATAGGTGTCGAATCCAAAAAAAATATTATCCCACTAAAACTTGTGAAAATAGTGAGTAAAATCGAATCCATAGTGATTGGTTTTAAATCAATCCCTTCAAATAAAAAATAAAATAAAAGAGGTGGGTTTTGTTGAAAGTCTAAATCTAGAAAACAAAATAAAAAATATGGTCATTGGTATGACCTAACAACCACACATTTTCTTACCTTGTCATTAGTGAAGGAACAACTGTTGACTAATCCTCTAATCAATAAACAACTTTAGGAACATCCTCAAGATTTAATTTGCTAACAACATTAAGAACTAGAAAGGCCTAATTCTAACCAATAAACTCCTAAGAGAATTTATTTACGTTAGATTGTGCATTCCCCACAACATAATCAACCACTACGACATGATAAACTATGTTGTGTTACCACTAGTTATTCAACTAAACAAACAACTACGAATTTGCATGTTCAATTAGCTAGGCAAATATTCTTGACACTGAATAATGGTACCTACCATTCATAAATTAAATTATTTGTGATAAACGCACATAGAACAACACAAATGCCCATATGAATGAGAGTAGAAAGCATTTATTAGATCTCACAACATATTAAAATCAAGCATTCACCATATCTTTAACTAGAAATAAAAGATCTAACTTATCATTCTTATGAAAGAATACATAAAGAGAACATATTATAGAAGAAAAATACAGAGAATAAAATATCCAAAGATTAAAGATCAAAAGATCAAAGATCCAAGATGTTCATATGATGACAACATCACTTTTTTATACTATCTAGGTACCTATTCCTTTGAGGAATAAAAATGGTAGATTCCTAATGAAACTAAAAGAACTAAGGAATTGAAATTATTATCCTAAAGAGTTTTCTTCAGTAAGGAGAGTTTTCTGATCAACCATAGATCTCCCAATCAACCACAAATCCTTCTAAAAATTGTATTGTGGACTTTTCTTTTTCTGTTGCTTTCCCGCAAGTTAAGGAGTGGGCACGCGTAACTGGTCATTTCAATCTATCAAAATATTGATTGTGGCCTCTTTCTTCCTTTTTCATTCCACCAATCTCTTATAAGCTAAATATGCAATATAGCACTTGATTAGAAGTATTTTAGCCTAAAAAAATAGCAAGATACCACTGAAATTTTAATAAAAATTCACTTCTATCAATGCTTAAGTTACTAATGCATTAAAGAAGAAATAAAAAGGAAAATTTAAAATATTGAGAATAATGGTGAGATATAATTAAGAATGATTATTATAATCAAAATTGATGTTAATCGTGCCAACTGCGCGAGGAGTCCACTTGGAAGGTCTGGTTTTGCGGCGAACGTGTTGCAGCGAGTGAGTGACGTTTGCTTCTCTATATGCTGCAAGAAAGGTAGTAATCGATGTAATAGTCTATTGTGTTCCATGCTCAATCTGTTCCTGTTCCACCAAATAAATCAACAAATCACTAAGAATTTCTCAAAATTGAGAGATGTTAATAGAGAGGAAATATGGGTAATCCACTGGAGAGTTTCTCGACGCCAAGCTGAAGTAACAGTCCAAGATAAATTTGCATATTTTCTAAGAGATAATTCCAAATAATGGATAGAATCATCATTATAAAGTTGATATCCTTAATAAGGATTCCTAGGATATCTTAAAGGGATATAAAAGAATTCAAAACCTCTATTAAGCTCCTCTATAAATAAAGTTCCACGGTAAATCAACAAGATAAGTCGGGTTCATTAAGCCCACTTTCTTTTTGCAATGGCAATGTTGCTTGGATCCTTACTATCTTCTCACATTCTAAACACGGATTTTAGGTCCAATTTTCATATATAAATATTCCACATTGGACTACACAATTGTTTCACCAAGATCTCACATTTACTCAGTTTTTCTTGTTTATTCTGTTAAAATTTGAAGTTTGGAGAATAGACTATATTCATGACAATAAATTAGAGAAGGAAAAACTAGACTTTATTTATCTAAAAACTCAAGTACTTTATTCATCTAAACTCTCAAGTGATGTGAGACTATATATAAAGAATAGAGTCCTAGCTAAAGAAGAAAACTAACTCACTTTGAACTCTAGTTGGCAACAGACTCAACAAAAATTAAATACTGGAACTCACTTTGAACTCTAGTTGGCAACAGACTCAACAAAAATTAAATACTGGAATACTAATAAAAAACAAACATTGAGTACAAAAGGATAAGTACGAGCAGAACTTGATAAGTACAAGCAGAACTTTCAACACCAATTAAGTTTTTCATTGTTTTAAGTTTAGGAGTCATAACTATTGTTTTGCAGGTTAGTCCTCAAATAATTTTAAATTTTTTGTAAAGATCCTTCAACTTTTGTGGTACTGCTGGACCTCGGTATACATCATATATAAATTTTTGCGGGCTATTTAATTGAACCAATTGTATTAGTGTCTGTTGGTTTTCATTTAATTTTTGTAGTGAACTGACAAAAATATTCTTTTAAATTGCTAATTATAATTTTATATATTTTTAAGAATTTTCTAAAATATTTTTATGGATTAATATTCTCTATAGATTATATGTTTTGCTTGCCCTAATTTTTTCCCATTTTTTTTATTTAAAGAATTTCAACAAAGGTAAAATAATCATATCCACCTTATTGTCTAGGAATTACATAATCACTTTTCAATTAAGGGGGTACTTGGAATTTTCTAGCAATGAGAGAATATTTATAATTATGTCAAATTTCAAGAAAGGTAGATGTAATTTACCCTTTCTGTGTTGCTAATTCATAGAATTCTAAAGTTATTAATTAGTATTTTGTTATATTAATATAATAGTATGAATTTTTCTTTAACAAAATAAACAAAAAATAAAAATTTTTGCACTTGTAAATTCTCTAACGAATTCTTGGTTTTGTAATTAAATGATTACATGCAAAATCTAATCTCAATTTTACAAGGGCAAAAAAAAAAAAGGATCATTTTTGTAATTCGTAATTAGTTTGTTCAAAGTTGATTAATTACAAAAAGGGAATATGATACTTATCTATCTTCTTTTCCACGCTAAAACTTAGCACTAATTCCAGGCATGAATTTCCCATTCCAATCTCCAACTCCAACTCCAACTTCTCTAGTCATCTTCCAATTTTTGTTGCTCAGGAGCTCAGCTCAAAGAATTCTCCTTTCCTTCATCATTTTTCTCACTCTCCCCATTCTCAACAGCTTCCTGCTTCAGCTTTTCACCTGAAGATTCTGCTCTTGCTTTTTCAGCTTCAGCCTCTTCATTCTCTTTGATCTTCTTATGCAAGAAGCCAATCAACCCCTGAAGAGAAACCTCAGGATCGTCGTTCTTCAGGAGCTGCTCGGCTACTTCAGCAGGCGTTGCTTTAGCATTTCGGACCAAATCCTCGATTTCTCCAAACAGGGAATGTTCCTTGATTCCGAGGTAGTTAGAAGCCAGAAGTTTGAAGCCACAAGGGGTGCAATATGACATGTGGATGTGCACGTCCATGCGGCCTGGGCGCAGTAACGCTGGGTCGAGCTTTTCTATGTGGTTGGTCGTGAAGATTATGATCCTCTCGTCACCACAGCTGTTTTATACAATGTAGAGTTTACTAACGTTGGAAAAACGAAACTTTGCATGATTTAGTCAATTCAAGTAATCTTGGAGGAGAACAATAAAGCAAACAAAATGGATAATGGGATTTCTAAGTACAGAAAAATAGTATGAATATAGCACAAAGGGATAAAGAATAGATCTTTTTGACAAGTCTTTGTTTATGTTGTCATCAGTACTTTGAGTACTCTCAGCATGGTAGAAAAAGTATCGACCAATTTCAGGAAACATAGCAGAATCATCAAACATAGACACAAAGCAAGCAACATAAGAGTTTAAGAATGTCATGAAAAAGTTAATTAAGTTGACCAACCTTGCTCTTTTCCATCTGCTGAAATTCAGGCGCAGGAGTGGTAGCCCTCTTGGCCAGCTTCTCCTGCAAATCAATGGTGCAATCAATGTCCTCCACCACCAATATAGACTTATTCGCCGTCCCCACCAGCACTCTCCTCAGCGTAGCATTCCTCCGCAACTCCGTCAACTCCAAATCATACACATCAAAATTCAAATAATTCGCAATTGCAGCAATCAGGCTGGATTTCCCTGTCCCTGGAGGGCCATACAACAAGTATCCTCTTTTCCAGGCCTTGCCCACTTTCCTGTAATACTCTCTCCTCTCAATAAACCGATCAAGATCCTTCAAGATCATATCTTTCTGATTGGAATCCATCGCCAGGGTCTCAAACGTGGCCGGGTGGTCCAGCGTCACCGGCTTCCACATATCATTCAAGCTGTACATGTTCTCGAAATCCAGTGTGAAAATCTTGATTGTTTTCTTCTCCTGTTTCCTGTTTTGGGCCTCGTTCGCTATGTAAGGCAAGTAAGAGTTGATGGCAAAGTCTTTGTTCTTCTTGTGGAATGTGAGCTCAAATGACCTGACTTCGGATCTTAAGGTTGAGTTCATGTCTCTGGGATTGCAGAAATTTCTTTTTTCAGTTTTTCTGCAAATCCAAACCCACCTGAATTTCTCCCCATTGTACACGTCCACGACTTCTTGGTTGCGTTCCATGGTGACATTGAAGTTCTTTTCCTTCTCAGGCTTGCTGATTTTCAGGCGGCGGGTGGTCGGGCCGACTTTCGTGCCGAGATAGGTCTCGGCAGCCTCGTAGATTTCGTTGTTGACTAAGCCATCGAACTCGTCGATCACAAGGGTCAGTTGGCTTGAGAATCTGCTAAAGAAGTTCCTTATGCTTGAGAAAAGGTAGACTTGGAACTCAGCTGGGAGGTATTCTTGAGCGACGCCGCGGACCACCATTACGGCGGCGGTAGCGGTGCCCACGGCGGAGAGAATGTTCTTGGCTCTGGCTGAGCGGGATTCTGAAATATCCATGTTTTTGGGGGGAAAAGAGAAATACAAGAGGAGTTGATTCTTGGCTTAATGCAGATCTAGAGATTTAGACCCGTTTTTGTATGTGATAGTCGAAAGGAGTAAGAAAAGACAGATGTTGTTAGCAGATTCCAACGTTGAGTGATTGGAGAAAAGTGTGAAATTGTTAATTTGTTGGGGAGGGAACCTGAAACGATGAGAAATAAAGAAGAGAAAATTGTAGAAAACGCTGACAATTTCTCCAAGAATGAGAGATCAACGATACATGATATTTATATGGGCTATATATATATATATATACTAAGTAGTTATTTAATTCTATTAGGATTGAAAAGGTAGAATCGTAGTTGAACTAAAAGACTAACGAAAATAAAATTATTATTCTAATTAAACTTTCCGAGCAAAAAATGTTTCTCATTAAAAAGTTAGTTTAAACAGCTCCAAATTTTTATAAAAAATCGAGTTTGTGTTTTTCCTTTTTCAGACGAAAATCTCCTAGTTAGGTGTGGGCACGCCTAGTTGTTTCTTCAAATCTGTTTAAATTTTCATCCTAATTCTTTTCTTCATTTTTCATTCCATTTTTTCTTAATAGACTAATACTGCAAAATAATATTTAATTAGGAGCATTTTAATCACAAAATTGGTCAAGAATCACATGAAATAAGCAAAAAATATGATTTTATTATCAAATATATGTGATTATTGAATATATTAAAATTACTATATAACTCATTCAAATTAAATTAAACTTTTTGGATCTTGACTTGTTGTTAGCGTTATAGAATTGATCAGAAGTGGATAACTTCAAGGAAGAGAGGAGTGATTGGGTGGGTCAGCATTGGAGTTGACTAAGTAGACTTAGAGATTGAACTTTGCTTTACATGGGATGTGTGTGTGGGGGGGTTAATTATCTTTTTATTAACAAAAAATAAATAAATTAATAAAAAATAATTAGATTAAGATCACATAGTAATAAAGTAGTTTGACTAAGTTGATTTTGCTTTGTAATTGTATTTTTTTTTTAAAAATAATAGTTTTTTTTCAGGAAAAATATACGCTTAGTTGTATTTACGTCCACGCTTATGATTAATTTACACAAATACGTATTTAGAAAGATAGTTAATTACATTTTGTTATTCGAACTATGATTGTTTTTGCACTTTGGCATATAATTTTTTTTGTATGTCCACTTATCATCTCAACTTTACAAATTTTACATTTTAACATTTATAACTCCTTTTCAACTAAGTTTTTTATCAAGAAAACATTATATGTAGTGCACATGTGATGTTTAAGGGTTATGTGATATGATATTTTTTTACATATGGACAGCATTTGATGTCTTTCGGCAATAAAATTAGCAAAAAGACATAAAGTTGAAATGGTTAGTTGATAAAAAAGTAAAATAAAATTGAGAGACAAATTTAACAACTAATGACAAAAGTTTCTTGTGTTCAAGACTGTTTTGTGTTCAAGGAGAGATATTGACTTGGTCAAATAACTGCATTTTCCCCTTCAGTGTCAGCGAACGCTTAGACCGAGCATGTGCAACCGGTGCATGGAGTGACATGCTTCCAAAAGCGAGAATTCAACATCTTGCCACAACTCAATCGGATCACCTACCTATTTTACTTAGTCACACACATTGCGGAGACCAGCCGAGAGTGGTTGGACAGAAGCCACAAACATTTGAGGCCTTTTGGGTTAATACGAAGATTGTGCTAGAATTATCAAAAATTCAGGGGAGGGCCATACAAATGGACACTTGAATGAACTGGCTTGGAACAGAATTGAGAACTGTGGTATTGGTTGATGGGAGTAGTAGCCCCTTAATAAATAAAAGGACAAAAATGTCCTTTAACTATCATGAAAATTGCAGAAGATGACAGGATCTGCGTGTAAACCCGTGGGTCCGGTCACTTGATCCGACCCAGATAGAAGACTCGGCAAATAGGCCGTTGGATCACTTGACACCTATACATCCCGATCCTTCCATGTGGAACCATTTCATACGGTATGACAAATTATAA
Organism: Sesamum indicum; assembly: GCF_000512975.1. Taxonomy (NCBI): domain Eukaryota; kingdom Viridiplantae; phylum Streptophyta; class Magnoliopsida; order Lamiales; family Pedaliaceae; genus Sesamum; species Sesamum indicum. The sequence goes on from NC_026150.1 coordinate 24,605,506, forward strand.
TATCGTCAATCATAAATTTTTATGGCATGTGCTATTAATATTATTACGACCTTATTAGCCCTTCCAGATCGAATTCGACCCCACTTTTTAATTTAAGCATCGGAGGGCCTTAGTTGGAGGCAACCCAACAAGCCTAACGTGTTCTTTGTTCTCAAAATTCATTTACAGGAAGCTCGAAGAGGGATCCGCGACCCGACCTTAAGGCGATCAAGGGTCACGTCACGATTCGGATTTAGCGAGCTGCATCATTTTGGTGCCGTATGTGGGAAACTGAGAACAAGCGGGATCGATATGGAGGGATCATCCAGGAGAGATCGACATGCGGAGGAGGAGACTCCCCCAAGGGATGACGAGCAAGTCTTGCATTTAACATGGGCTGATTTGCAACGAATGATAGAAGAAGCTAGTAAAAAAGTCATAGTAGAGTATGAAAGGAGGACAGTGACCCCTATTAGGGAGGAAGCAAGAAGGCAGTTATTCAAAGGACACGAAGGTGAAGCTGAAGGTTATCGAGTAACATCAAGGGTAATTGAGAAAGGTCCCGAAAAGGACAATGTTGAATGAGGTAACAAGTAAAAGGGTGATCCCGCGACAGGCTGCCATTTCGCGAGCAGGGGTGGAAAGCGTCAGTCTTCATATTGAGAAACTAGGACAGCAAATTGAGGAATGAAAGAAGTGTTCGCAGAATAGGAATTCTCCATTTACTAACAAAATTTTGGTAGAGGTGGTCGACAGAGGTTTTAGATTCCTAGACCTCCCAAAGTATGATAGGACAAAGGATCCTCGAGAGCATGTCACAGCTTTCAACTTGGTGATGAACTTGTATAGCCAGACCAATTCGATAAAAGCTAAACTTTTCGTGACCACGTTAAAAGGGGAAGGCTCAGGAATGATTTACAAACTTGGGCAGTGGATCAATTGATTCCTATGAGCAGCTGGTGTAATAATTCTATTTTCACTTCACCAGTAGAGGAAAGCAAAAAGATCAGTGACATACCTTTTTACTATACAACAGAAGGAGGATGAGACGTTGAAAAACTTCATAGGAAGGTTTAATAACGAGATGTTGGGGGTTCAAGACCTTCGAATAGACATGATGGTGAGCATATTGATCCACAATCTTAAGAAGGGACCTTTTGCATCTGCGCTGGCTCGCAACCCGCCAGAGGGAGTGGAGTAGTTGATGGAGTTGGTGCAAAAATACATTGATGAAGAAGAAATCAATCCAGTGAAGGATAATGAGTGGGCCATGGATCAAGGTAGCGCGAAAGGAGGAGAGAGATTGAAGATGGGAGGCACCAATATGAGAAGATCGAGAGAAACGAGTGCCCTACCAACCCAAGTATCATAAGTACACTCCATTCCTATGATGATAATGGTTGGGTAAAACAAGAGACACTCCTACTAAGAGATTCTCTAACAAGTATTACAATTTCATAAAGACAAGGGCCACGATACGAAGGAATTCTTTCAGCTGAAGGACGAGATCGAGAGGTTAATTCAGTAAGGTTATTTTAAGAACTTGATTGAGAAGAAGAATGAGCCAGACAACAACAAAGGGAGGAGGAGTAGATCGCGAAGTAGGGAGAGAGCCAGGAAGGATGATCCGGACAGGGGCAAAGTTCGTGACAATCCATCTACAAAGGGAGTCATCCATACTATATCGGGAGGACCCACAAGGGGTGATCCCTCAAGAGCTTGCAAGAGGTATGCGCGCAACTGTAGATATAAGCGAGGAGGACAGATGTTGTGTTTGGAACCATAGGAGCATATTGTATTTGTGGACAAAGATTTGAGCTTGGGCGGAGGATTAAAACGACCCGATGGTGAACAAAATGGACATCACAAATTACCAGGTACACAAAATATTGGTTGATAATGGTAGCTCTGTGGATATTATTTTTAATAACGTACTCAAGAAGATGGACCTTTCTCAACAATAGCTAGGTTTTGAGTTCAAGTAGCGAAAGTAAGAGGATAGTTGACTCATTTATATGAGTTTGTTATTTTATTATTTTTTAGATTCATGTGCGCGTAAATTAAAATTATCTTATTTGAGGTTTGGTATAATCACATATATCTTCTTGTTGTTTGAGTCTTACAAATATCCCTTAATGTAGCACCCCCTTCGCTACAAGAGCTATATCTACCCTAAACGTAATACTTATAGTAATCCCTGTGTTCATATATATACATTTGCACATAACCATCTAATCAATTTGCATAAGTAATCCCAACACGTCATAATAGGTATTATCACCCCACAACATTATATATAAATATACATATGACACACCACAAAGTGATTCGTCACAGTAATCCGTACGCTTATATTCTCTCCGTACAAACAAAATATGATTTGTACTCTAACTGACAAAGAAGAGAAAACTGCATACTGGCCCGACCTGCTTGAGTATAGCGCGTAGACCTACTCTTCAACAGTCTGACACCTCAAAGTCTATTCCTGAAAGAAAATGTCAGCAGAGGGATGAGCCTGCCACTCGGTAAGTAAATAACCAGCCCTATCTATATATGCATATCAAACACAACCCAAACAAGATGAACATGCAACACGCATGAAATACAATCAATTAATTCTAACATAATCAACTTTATTACACCACATGACTATCTCATAATAAGACAATCAATCAAACTCCATTTTTTCTAGTTTGCTTACTAGAAGGTGATATTGTGTTTTTCCCATCAACTCAATGTCACCGTTATATAAATTCAAGTGAATCCCCTTGACAGCCGGCTCATCAATCTCATTTCGCACATAGCTCTTTCATATCGCACATAGCTCTTTCATTTCGCACATAGCTCTTTCACATCGCACATAGCTCTTTCATATCATATTTTCGCCTTATAGGCTTTTCAACATATCAAGGGGTATTCACACCACAATTATATTCAATTTCCACCACTCCCTCATTTCCACATATCACCATTCTTGTAAGCAACTAGTAACGTAAGACAATATATCAACATATTCTTATTTTTAGACATCTACAACACATCAAACATAATATTTCAACGTATGTTCTCATTCTACGTGCACAATATTGTCAATCAAATTAAATCATTCACCACTCATATATTTTCAAATAAATCAATATCAGCATTAACCACAAATTCATATAATAGTAAAACCACAAATAAAGGGGATATATAGATAATACTAATTATTTACTTATCTCAACCTTACAACGCCTTTATCTATTCAATAGGTAGTGGTTCGGTCTTTTCAGTTTACCCCCGTATCCTATAATGAGTTATTAAACCACATACAGTTGATATATAGAGAATATCGTAACTTTCTTTAAATATAATATTAAATATTATTCGTACAATTTCTAATAATATTTAAATATTCCACTTCTATCGAAGTATAAATCTTCTTTTTTCCTCTTTATTAACATACCATTTATTAAATATAATTTTTGAAATATTTCTATGAATTTTCTATCAATTTCTCGCTATTATACAATTTAATTAAACAATAATACATACAATTGCGTATTTGATTAATAATTCCGATGGAATTGTATAAATTAGCTATAACAATATTCAAATCTAATGAATTTAATAATCTAATCAACCAACAATATCATTTTTATATCCAATTTGATATTTAATTCGACACTATTTCAAATAGTCAAACTCGCAAACTATTCCGGTTAAATAGTACACCGCTTAATATAAACAATATTTAATAAATAAACTAATTAAATACTATAATTATGTAAATTAATAAAAATTATAATTATAATTCGTACCTTTGTTCCTTCTCTTTTCTTCTTCTTTTTTTGGCCGAAATTGTGTGTGTTGTGTGCATTTGTGTGTGTACCAAGAACAACAAAATAAAAAGAAAGAGAGAGGGGGTGGGGGGGGGGGGTTGGTGGCCCCCCCTCCCACTCTCAAGTCTCTCTCTCTCTATTTATATATATATGTATATATTATTTACTAACACATATATATAATATTATTATTTTATTTATTTAATTTAACTTTTTCTCAAAATACCCATTACGTCTTTTCTGAATTTTCTTAATTAATATAAGTTGTCCCAAAATATTATAATGAACTCTAATTTAATCCTTTCAAATTTTATTATATTCCAATTATGGCGCATAATTTATTTACCAATCAACTAAGTTTTCATAAAAATTTACCAATTAATCCCCCAATTATGTATTATAATCTTTGGGGCGTCACACTTAATTTTAGCGGCTATTTAACTGAACCAATTCTATTAGTCTCCGTTAGGTTTTAATTCAAGTTTTATAGTGAACAGATTAAACCCTTTTAGATTATAAGTTATAGTTTTATATATTTTGAAAAAAATTTTAAAATATTTTTATGGAGTAGTATTCCCTATAGATTATATATTTCACTCACCCTAAATTTTTTACCATTTCTTCATTTCTTTATATTTTTAAAGAATTTTAAAAAGGGTATAATAATAATATCCACCTTATTGTCTAGGAACTACATAATTACTTTTCAATTCAGGGTCGTAATTATGTCAAACTTCAAAGGTGGTAGATGTAATTTACCCTTTCTGTGTTGGTTATTCACAGAATTCTTAAGTAATTATTAATTAGTATTTTGATATATTAATACAATAGTAATGAATTTTTCTTTACAAAATAAACAAAAAATAAAAAATTTGCACCTGTAAATTCTCTAATCAATTCTTGGTTTTGTCATTAAAAGATTACATGCCAATCTAATCTCAATCTTACAAGGGAAAAAAAATTGTTTTCATTTTTGTAATTCGTAATTAGTTTGTCCAAAGTTGGTTAATTACAAAAAGGGAATATGATAATCATCTATCTTCTTTCCCACGCTATAAGAATTCTGAGGCATGAATTTCCCATTCCAATCTCTAATCTCCAACTCCAACTTCTCTAGTCATCTTCCAATTTTTGTTGCTCAGGAGCTGAGCCCAAAGAATTCTCCTTTCCTTCATCATTTTTCTCACTCTCCCCATTCTCAACAGTTTCCTGTTTCTGCTTTTCACCTGAAGATTCTGCTCTTGCTTTTTCAGCTTCAGCTTCCTCAGTCTCTTTCATCTTCTTATGCAAGAAGCCAATCAACCCCTGAAGAGAAACATCAGGATCGTCGTTCTTCAGGAGCTGCTCAGCTATTTCAGCAGGCGTTGCTTTGGCATTTCGGACCAAATCCTCGATTTCCCCAAACAGGGAATGTTCTTTGAATCCGAGGTAGTTAGAAGCCAGAAGTTTGAAGCCACAAGGGGTGCAATATGACATGTGGATGTGCACGTCCATGCGGCCCGGGCGCAGTAACGCTGGGTCGAGCTTTTCTATGTGGTTGGTCGTGAAGATTATGATCCTCTCGTCACCACATACAATGTAGAGTTTACTAACATTGGAAAAACGAAACTTTGCATGATTTAGTCAATTCAAGTAATCTTGGAGGAGAACAATAAAGCAAACAAAATGGATAATGGGATTTCTAAGTACAGAACAATGGTATGAATAAAGCACAAAGGGATAAAGAATAGATCTTTTTGACAAGTCTTTGTTTATGTTGTCATCAGTACTTTTTGCGAATTTTCAAATCTTTGTCAAGTTCTTTCCTCCACTTGAAAAGTATGTGTATAATGGTTGATGTGTCCTCCATATACATTCTTACTTTACCTCAATTTCCACAAATGTGTTGTTCTCTTTCTCCTTTATACACGGTCACCGTATCTCATTTTTATTACAATATTCTTGTTTTATACACTCTACAGGACCCATATGGCTCACGTCTGTTCATATACATCTAAGATTAGTATAAACAAAACAAGATGTGTTGGTACTGAGACACTAAACTTTATCACTGATATAACATACTTGTTATTGTTGTTATAACAAAAAGATATTGCCAGCATGGTAAAATAAGTATCGACCAATTTCCGATGGTTGATCGGTGTGTATCCACATCGACTTTTGCCAATTCGAAAATAGACTCCACAGGGTACTATGTTTAATTTTCCTATGCTACACTTTAGTTTTCGTTACAATTATAGTCTGAATTGTCCTGTCTACACCTAAATTTTCAAAGGATAATTTCATCACAGGATGCCATTCAAATAATTTCAAGAAATATAGCAGAATCCTCAGACGTAGACACAAAGCAAGCATCATAAGAGTTTAAGAATGTCATGAAGAAATTAATTAAGTTGACCAACCTTGCTCTCTTCCCTCTGCTGAAATTCAGGCAGAGGAGGGGTAGCCCTGTTGGCCAGCTTCTCCTGCAAATCAATGGTGCAGTCAATGTCCTCCACCACCAATATAGACTTATTCGCCGTCCCCACCAGCAATCTCCTCAGCTCAGAATTCCTCCGCAACTCCGTTAACTCCAAATCATACACATCAAAATTCAAATAATTCGCCATTGCAGCAATCAGGCTGGATTTCCCTGTCCCTGGAGGGCCATACAACAAGTATCCTCTTTTCCAGGCCTTGCCCACTTTCCTGTAATACTCTCTCCTCTCAATAAACCGATCAAGATCCTTCAAGATCATATCTTTCTGATAAGAATCCATCGCCAGGGTCTCAAACGTGGCCGGGTGGTCCAGCTTTACCGGCGTCCACATATCGTTCATGTTGTACATGTTTTCGTAATCCAGTGTGAAAATCTTGATTGTTTTCTTCTCCTGTTTCCTGTTTTGGGCCTCGTTCGCTACGTAAGGCAAGTAAGAGTTGATGGCAAAGTCTTTGTTCTTCTTGTGGAATGTGAGCTCAAATGACCTGACTTCGTTTCTTAAGGTTGAGTTCATGTCTCTGGGATTGTAAAAGTTTCTTACTTCAGTTTTTCTGCAAATCCAAACCCACCTGAATTTCTCCCCATTGTACACGTCCACGACTTCTTGATCACGTTCCAGGGTGATATTAAAGTTCTTTTCCTTCTCAGGCTTGCTGATTTTCAGGCGGCGGGTGGTCGGGCCGACTTTCGTGCCGAGATAGGTCTCGGCAGCCTCGTAGATTTCGTTGTTGACTAAGCCATCGAACTCGTCGATCACAAGGGTCAGCTGGTTTGAGAATCTGCTAAAGAAGTTCCTTATGCCGGAGAAAAGGTAGTCTTGGAACTCAGCTGGGAGGTATTCTTGAGCGACGCCGCGGACCACCACTACGGCGGCGGTAGCGGTGCCCACGGCGGAGAGAATGGTCTTGGCAGTGGCTAAGTGGGATTCTGAAATAGCCATGTTTTTGGGGGGAAAAGAGAACTACAAGAGGGGCACTTGATTCTTGGATTAATGCAGATGTGTTCTTGAGATTTATACACGTTTTTGTGTGTGAAAGTCGACAGGAGTAAGAAAATACAGATGTTGTTAGCAGATTCCGATGTAGAGTGATCGGAGAATAGTTAAAAATATTTGGATCTTGACTTGTTGTCAACGATGTAGAATTCGTCAGAAATGGACAGCTTCAAGGAAGAGGGGAGCGATTGGGTGGTCAGCGTTGGAGTTGACTAAGTAGACTTAGAAATTGAACTTTGCTTTATCTGTGATGTGTGTGTGTGTATGAATTTCTATGAAGTTTCATGGAAATTTTGTTTGATTTTAAATTAAGACTACATAGTAATAAAGTAGTTTGACTAAGTTGATTTTCTTTGTAATTGTATATTTTTTAAAAATAAAAAAAAAATAATAGTTTTATTTTCAGAAAAAATATACACTTAGTTGTTTTTAGAAAAAAAAATATAAGATTAAGAAATTAAAGATCAAAAGATCAAAGATCCCAAATGTTCATATGATGACAACATCAGTATTTTATACTAGCTAGTTACCTTTTTCTATAAGAATTAAAATGGTAGATTCCTAATAAAACTAAAAGACCTAAGGAATTGAAATTATTGTCTTATTCGTGCGGTTTTAGCACGGGTCTAAAACTCTTGGACCTTGATATCGGATCTAGACTAATTGAGTGAAAGTTCTTGAAAAAGAGGACCAACAAAATAAAGGGTTAGCACTCCAATGCTTAAGTGAGTCCCGAATTTAAGAATAGATAAAAATAAAGATGAATTATGATGAGAAATTATGATAAAAATGAGAATTTCATACGCCAGAGCACAGAATTATGATGTGATAAGAATAACAATAAGAGTTGAAAATCTTTTTCAACAGGGGGAATATGGAGGGGGGTACTCACTGTAATTATAAAAGAAGAGCCCTTCTATGGAAAGAGCCCGAGGAGGTGTATCTAGTGAGAAGCATCTGAACTTCTAGCGAAAAAAGTGGAATTTGGGGATAAGGCTTCTCCTTATCCATTTTAGCAACAAATCCCCGAAAAAGGGAAACTCCTTCCTCATGCGGACTCCTGTCCGATGAGGAGCCCCTTCAGGCTGTAGAATTCAACTTCCTATGGTCATCCCCCTCGTTCTGGCTTTGGCTTATAAGACTCTCGGATTGGCTTCCTCCTTGGGCCGGATTCAACAAGGTAGGCTCTCTTGCTGGGGGGTTAGTAGGAGATCTTCCTCTTGGGCCAAGCATGGTGTTTTGGGTTGGAAGGCCCTCTCTGGGCTAGTGGACCCTTATTTGGGCTTAGCACACCTTTCTGGGCCAACTTCTTTTGCGACATACCCATCATTCAGTCCCCCCCACCCTTAATATGGCAGTTACCAAAGACGTAGGTTAAAAACCCCTCCCTCTGCAACTTCTCGAGTCTTTCTTCTTCCTTTTCAAAAAAAGTTCTCCTTCAAAGGCACCAAGGTCCTCATCCAGCTTTCATTTTCTTCTGTAAGTACTTTTGCTTTTTCTTCAAAAGTTTCTTCGTTTTCTTTAACAGATGTCATCCTCCAATGAGTCCATCCATTTCCTTAAGGAGGTCTTCGCGAGCGATAATCCCTCAAAAGCTACCTCCAAGAGGGTGGATCCTGTTCCCCTTCATTTTTGGAGGGGCTTCAGGAAGAGCCTAAGGCAGGCCACCGACAAAGAGGAGGAGGGGGAAAACGAAGGAGAGGGTTCCTCTCCTGAGGGAGAGAGGGTGAGGTCTTCACCCGAGGAGGCTGAGACACCAGAGTCTTCGGCCATGGATGAACCCTCTGCGTCCATTCTAGGGGAAATCCCTTCAGAGGAGAAGGAGGAGGAAGAGAAGGTATCTCAGTCACCATCGGACTGGGGGCCTTTGATCCTGTGAACCTCCTCCATCAATGTGCTTCTCTAGGAGTGTCACGTTCCTCCTGAGCTTGTGGTATACACCCCCTCTCTTATGAGTCGTCCTTTCTTCCCTCCTCCCAACTGTTTATGCTTCTTCTCTGTCTAACTAAGGTCAAGACTTAATTTTCTCGTTCGTCTTTTTTATTTTGGGATTGCTCATATCTTCAAAGTTCCTTTGAACCAGTTGGTTCCGAATTCTTTTAAAATTTTGGTCATTTTTTATGGTTCTTCGAATCCATGGTTATCTCGTGATTGCTCATGTAATTTTTGTGTTACCATATTAAGAAGGCGGAAATAGGGTTTATCTGTTTTGTTCCTCATCCTGGTGTGCCCTTCTTGCATCTCCTTCATGCTCCAAAGCACTGAAAAATTAGTTATTTCTTTGTCTCCACCCCCCGGCTGGTCCTTCCCAAGGCAATGGATTCATGAGTCCC
>NC_026150.1:24615127-24624698 GCF_000512975.1 Sesamum indicum
GCCTCTCGCTATGACTGCCGATCTTTAATTAATGAGAGGTTACTAGGCCATGTTGGGATAGCTCGTGACATAGGATTTGGGGGATTGTCTGGGTATTCTTTTTAAGTCCTTGGCCTGCCATTGCTTTTCTTTCTTCATATCTACTTGGGGTGTTGATTTGTGTTGTTTGTTTTTGTGCAGAAAACATAATATTTTGCAAATTGATGCGAGACCATGTACTGGGGGGTCGTTCCGGTGGGACGCCTACTCCAAATCCTCCAAGGGGGCTCCTGCTTCCAGTGACTCCAAGGGTAAATGCTCTGCCTCCTCCTTCTCTACTGGCTCTACAACGGTGTCAGACATTTGTCTTGTAGTGGATTGTATTTTTTGCCCGTGTGGCTTCTCATGTTACACCCAACTTTCGATCAGCCTTCGCACATCTTAGAGTTTACCGACTGTCCATCACGTGTCTTCGACACTAAAGCTCGCTAGCACGACATCAGAACACCTCCCTACACAGCACCGCATGCCCTTGCGCTCGCCTATCCAAAATATCCATGTTCGTCGAGGCTCTCAGCACCCATGCTTTAGCGTCCCTTAGCGACCGACCCAACTAGCTAGTCAGCCGCTATGCATCTCGTCCATAATCTCGGAACCTGCCGTTGCATTCCTCGATGGCAAGGAGCATCCTCGCTCCGCCTCGGTATGACAGCGCTCCGCATGCGTCAGCAACGCCCATCTCATGCTTAACGCTCACTCGGTGCATCCTCAGCGCACGCCTTCATCGTGATCGTCTTCTATGCCTTGCCTGAGTAGGACCGTATCTTAAGTCAGGGGGCCATTTGATATGCCGACATTTTGCCTTGATCCCGCACGGCATGCTCGACATGCCTTCTTGCTTTCGGCATGGCTTCACAATTTGCCCCAAGTGTAGCATGCCCCACGACCGCTCATCTTAGCCAACGGACCCCCATGGACGGCTAGAACCCAATAACGCGTGCCATGAGTTGGATCACGAGATCTTGGAGTGCTAGCCTTTATCACCCATTCGGACGACAGGTGTTCTCACTGATATCTCGAAGCCCGCGGAGCAACCTTCCGCGTCACACGAAACCTCTCTGCCGCTTTTGTGCCCAACGTAAGCCATCATGGCCCTACGCTACCCGTCCAGTTCTCATGCCTTTTGTGGACTTTAAATACTCCTTTGAGATGCCTAGAGCGGCTTTTGAAGGCCCTCAACATGCCCCCAATAGATGCCCATTTAGTGGCCCAATTGCCTAACGTCACAGTCATCATGCACGAGGTGGCTGGCTGGAGCTCACCACTGCATGCCCCCCTTATAATAGGCTAAAAAGATTTTTCGTTGATCCAATAGTAGACACTAAAATGGTCGATGAGTGAACTTTATTCGCATCTCCCTCAACCGACGTACAAATCATGTGCTGCTTCAACTGTAGCGTAACCTATGACTTCCAAATCATAACTCTAGAGTTTCAACCCCATCCGGTCATCCACCGCTGAGGAATTGCCTGCACAATACTCTGAAACTACAGTCCCGCCACTGCATTGGCAGACTCTGAACATCGTCGTCGCTTCCTACTCAAACGGAACCGTCTAACTCTGAAACATCTTGGAGATGTTCCTAACACCCCAAGGATCGTTCCATATAAACATTTTTGTAAATCTCCAAAGATAAAGCACTCTGCTTCACGCATTTCTCTCCTTCTAGTGCGTAGGGTGGCGCCTGATCGTCGCCCTTATATCTCCTTGCCCAAACATGCTAAGAATGACTTCATACTTGGCGGATAGCATTCCCACTTATCAAGTAAGTTCCCATTCCAATAGTTATGCAATCTCCAATCCGTAAGATTCACTATTGCACTTGCATGCCGGTCGGCATCCCTTAGCCATCTGCACGTCCTCCGTAAGTCACTGTCGGCCGTCTTTTCCAAGGAGAGGCCAGTGACAAGCGGGGAGTTTTTTCAAAGAACCACAGATAGAGGAACCCCCTTCTTGTACCTCCTCCATGTCTCCTCCAGCCCCTCCCTCCAGAGAAGAGATGGACACTCCTCCATGACTATCCCCTGCGCCCTCTGTATGTCTCCACAATCGTCACTTGCTTGACCAGAACAAAGGGAAAGCTTCCCTAGTGGCAGACTTGGGGAGGGGGCTTCTTCCTCCGAGGACAGGCAACTGTTATCTCCTCTTTGCCAGGGAGGAGTTGGAAGGGATGGGAGCCCTCTACATTTTCAACGTACCCTCCTGCCAAAATTTGGTGCTTGTATTCGTGTATCTTCCTCTGACAAATTTTATTTCTTTGAAGGCCACCTCGATTTATGAAGAACTTTCTTCCAGGTCACATGGAACCTCTCCTTCTAGCGATGCCCAGAGGTGCAAGTTGGAGGATAAGCTGGAGTGCTTAGGGAATAAGAATGCCAAATTGAGGGATGTCAAAAGGGAGGTGACAGAATGCTGGCAACAGCTGGAGAAGAAGGTGAGGCAATTGAAGAAGGAAGTAGCCAGCCAGGAGGGTGCCCTTAAGAAGGCAGTAGAGAAAGCAGTGATGGACTCCCACTCTGAAGAAGGAAAAAACTTCTTGGAGGCCTATTGGGAATGTGACGCCCATATAATATATAATTGGGGGATTAATTGGTAAATTTTTATGAAATTTAGTTAATTGGTAAATAAATTATGGACCATAGTTGTAGGATTAATTTGTAAATTTTCGTGAAATTTAGTTAGTTAGCCACTAAATTATGGGTCATAATTGGAATATAATAAAACTTGAACGGGTTAAATTCGAGCTCGTTATAATATTTGAGAGCAAATTATATTAATTAAGAAATTAAGAAGAACGTAATTGATATTTTAAGAAAAGTTTAATTAAATAAATAAATTAATAACAGTATTATATATATAATACATAAATATATACATATAATAATACATATATATATGGTGAGAAAAGAGGGAAAGGATGAGGGTGGGGGCCACCGCCACCCCACATCTCTCTCCTCTCTCTCATGATATATGTAAGATATACTTTATATATTAAAGTTACTTTTTCAGAAATTTGCAATTCCTCGCGGCCGAAGGAAGAAACAGGTAATTTATGTTTTAATTTTTATTAATTCATATAATTATATTATTTAATTAGTCTTTTTATTAAATATAGTTTATATTAAGCGATGTACTATTTAATCGGAGTATTTTATGATTTTGACTATTTAAATTAGTATCGTATTAAATATCACATTTGCTATAAAATGATATAGTTGGGTAATTAAAATATTAGATTTGTTAGATTTAATTATTATTATAGCTAATTTACACAATTCCATCGGAATGACTAACCAAATATGTAATTCTATGTATTATTGCTTAATTAAATTATATAGCAACGATAAATTGACAGAAAATTTATAGAAATATTTCAAAAAATTATATTTAAAGAATATTATGTTGTGAAAGAGAGAAATGAGGTTTCAGTGGTAATATAATTTACGAATGTTATTAAAAATGATAGTTATAAATATATAAGGGGTTTCATTAAATAAATTTCTATGAATCACTTGGTAAATTATAAATATTTTTATGAAGCCTATAGTGTCTAGTTATTGAGAACTAGAACGAAGATTTGTATTTCGATAGAAATGAATATTAAAGAATTATTAGAAATTGTACAAATGATATTCAATATTATATTTAAAAGAAATTACGATATTCTCGATATATGAATTGTATGTGGTATAACTCATTATAGGATACGGGGGTAAAGTGAAAAGACCGAACCATTACCTATTGGATAGATAAAAGCGTTGTAAGGTCGAGTTAAGTAAATAATTGGTATTATCTATATATGTCATCTTTATTTGTGGTATTGCTATTATATGAATTTGTGGTTCATGCTGACATTGATTTATTTGAAAATATATGAGTTGTGAATGAGTTGATTTGACTGACGATATTGTGTACGTGGAATGAGAAAATACGTTGAAATATCATGTTTGTTGTATGTTGTGTTGTGGGTGTGTGAAAATGAGAATGTATTGATATATGGTTTTATGTTACTAGTTGCTTACAAGAATGGTGATATGTGGAAATGAGGGAGTGGTGGAAATTGAATATAATTATGGTGTGAATACCCCTTGATGTGTTGAAAAGCCTATAAGGCGATATAAAAGTGCTATGTGCGAAAAGAAAGTGCTATGTGCGAAAAGAAAATGCTATGTGCGAAATGAAACAGCTATGTATGAAAAGAAAATGCTATGTGCGAAATGAGATTGATGAGCTGGCTGTCAAGGGGGTTCACTTAAATTTAATAATGATGAGATTGAGTTGGCGGGAAAAACACAATATCACCTTCTGGTAAGCAAACTAGGAAAAAGAGAGTTTAATTGATTGTCTTATTGCGTGATAACTATGTGGTGTAATAAAGATGGTTATGAGGAAGCAAATTGACTATATATTCTATGCATATTACCTATGTATCTTGTTTGAGGTTATATTTGGTATACATATATAGATAGGACTGGTTATTTGCTTACTGAGTGGCAGGCTCACTCCCCTGCTGACATTTTCTTTCAGGAGTAGACTTTGAGGTGTCTCACTGTTGAAAAATAGGTCCACGCGCTATACTCAGGCAGGTCAGGCCAGTATGCAGTTTTTTCCTCTTTGTCAGTTAGAGTACAAACTACATTTTGTTGTATAGAGAGAACGTAAGCATGGAGATTACTTATGATGGACTACTTGTGGTGCTTGATGTGCATATATGATATTGTAGGTTGATTACGCTTGTTATGACGTTGGGTTACGTATACATATGGATTAAATTATTTTGTGCATTTATATTTATAAACACATGGATTACTATAAGTATGACATTTAGGATAGATATAGCTCTTGTAGCGAAGGGGGTGCTACAGGGAAAGCCACTTGAAGGAGTTCAAAGGGCTCCATAGAATACCAGTAGGAGGTGGCGAAGATAGCGAGGCCTTTCTTTTAATATGACTTCTCAGCCTCCAAGGAGTAGTTCCAGGCTCAAGGGTATCCCCCTGCAGGAAAGGAGCCCTCCTTTCTTGACCTTCCGACTACTTTGGATAATGCACCTGATCCCTTTTTCGAGCCCTCCGTCCAAGGAGATGGAGCCCTCCCCCCACACTCTAGTTAGTTTTCTTCTTAATTTTCTTCCCCTATCACTTTCGATTTTAATAATGGCCTTTGTAAATATTTTGCATAAGGAGATTTTGACACTATATTGGGGGAGGCCGAGGTAGAAATGAGGAGTCCCCCTACGGAGCTGCAATTGATGCCACAGTAGGGGATCTCCAGGGAAAAGGTGCCTCTGAAGAGAAAGGAGAAGGGCCCCCTCTAACCAGTTAATAACTCCTCCTGTTGCCTCATCATCTCCTGTCGACAACCCTCCAGAGAAGGAAATGGAAAACCCTGCATGTGAGGAGAAAAATTGATGTAAGGTGTACGTTGGTTCGAAAATAATTTATTTTCTTGGTCTGGCCTGTTACCTCCATTTGCAAGGATGATGAAACAATTTTACTTTTCTGCTTTCTTGGGATATTCTTGGTTCACCCAGGGCCATGCTTTTAGGTGAGGGGTCTAGTAATGTAACTTAATTGATTCCAACTTCCCTACTTGTTTTCTCCTTAAGGGATGAGGTTATACTCTTGATATGTTGATATTTGCATTTTCAGTTATGATGATGGGTCCCCCCTTACCTTTTCAAAGGGGGTTCACCAAAACCTCTTAGCCTAGAGGGCCCCTTTGTGCTTTCTTTTTCTTTTTTTTTTTTTTTTTGTGGATGGGGCTTCCATGATGTCATTTTTGGGGTGGCTCTTGTTTTCCTTGTTGAAGGGTGCCTTATAAGGACTCCAAGCAGAGAGGTCCTCCTGGCTTTCTTGGAAAACTTGGGGAGGGGGGGTCTTGAAATTCCTTGGTAGATAGGTTCCTTTCTTGTAGTACGTACCTTTAAACTTTTTCATAAGTGAATATTTAAACAATATACTACAAAATATATATTTATAAAAAGTAATGAATTATAAGGTAAAATTTCACTTTTGGTCCCACTAAATAGGGCCATTCTCACTTTTGGTCCCGCGCTTTAGGTGCTCAACACTTGTAGTCCCAAAATCCTAATTTTTTAAGACCTTTAGTCCCACACCGTTAAAAACTGATGGAAACGGCACGTGACGTGCTGGTATGGTCCATGTTGGTCAACGACAAAATATCACTTTTGGTCCCACTAGATAGCGTTATTCTCACTTTTGGTCCCACGCTTTATGGGTTCAACACTTGTAGTCCCAAAACCCTAATGGAGAGTGGGACTAAGACATTCCAGGACAACAACGGCAAGTTCTCGGCGGTTCCTTGCAGTGAAAGCTTAATCTTCATCAAAAGCCGGCGGTTCCTTGCAGTGAAAGCTTAATCTTCATCAAAAGCAACTCAACATCTGAAGCAGAGTGAGTGAGAATGAGAAGAATGCAAATGCAGAGAGACAGAGAGGCCTAAGAGCCGCCATGAATGAGGCTGGGAAGGAACAAGAAACTGATTGTGAGAGGGTTCTTTGTTTGAGTTGTGTTCATTGAGTCATCCTCTGGACCAAATCTTGCAACTTCTCGTCAAATACCACTAGTATGGTAAAATGCAGAGAGACAGAGAGGCCTAAGAGCCGCCATGAATGAGGCTGGGAAGGAAAAAGAAACTGAGTGTGAGAGGGTTCTTTGTTTGAGCTGTGTTCACTGAGTCATCATCTGGACCAAATCTTGCAGCTGTGAGAGGGTTTTTTGTCGAGCTCGGGCTCGAGCTCGAGCTCGAGCTCGATACATTATTTTCGAGCTCGAGCTCGCTTTCTCGAGTTCGAGCTCGAGCTCGATTTTGTTCCAGAAATTGCAGAAGAATAGAGGTGGGAAGGAGAGGAATTTTACAGCATTACATACAAAATTTTTCAGAAAATTTGCTAATCGATAATGGTCTTCCATACAACATTACAACTCTTTTATAAAACCAAACAACAACAACAAGAAATAAACAAATCATTGTCCCCTGAAAACACACCTAAACCCAAGAAAAAAAATTAAACAAGATGCTAAAAACACACCCAAACCATCTGATATCGAAACATAAGAGTAATCATTCAAGACATTATATCGTTGAATCAGGCCATGTGATTTTAAATCATACCGTATGATATGATCTAATAGATACAATCTTGTATATATTTAAATTTCGTATGAATCAGGTGCCCAAATTTTAAGATATCATAATTATTGATTAAACTTTTTAATCTCATTATATATCTAATAAAAATAATAATTAGAATTGTTCAACCATCATCATCATTATTATTATTTTTGTAATTATTATTATTATTATTATTATTATTATTATGATTTTTAGATTAATTCATAAGAATTACTAAATTTTGACATAAATTTATAAATAATAAAGAATCATAAGTGAATGTTAACGTAATACACAAATATATATTAAAATATAATATAAAGTTCTATATATCATATTAAATAATAATTTTAATTATAAAAAATATTATAATTTACTAAGTTGTTGATTAAATTTATTTTTTGTATAAAGATTAAAACACCACCAAACGGGCCCTAGGGTTTTGGGACTACAAGTGTTGAACACGTAAAGCGTGGGACCAAAGGTGAGAATAACGCTATCTAGTGGGACCAAAAGTGATATTTTGTCGTTGACCAACATGGACCATACCAGCTGACTAACGGCACGTGACGTGTCATGTGCCGTTTCCGTCAGTTTTTAACAGTGTGGGACTAAAGGTGGTAAAAAATTAGGATTTTGG
The DNA here is from genome assembly GCF_000512975.1 of Sesamum indicum. Lineage (NCBI taxonomy): Eukaryota > Viridiplantae > Streptophyta > Magnoliopsida > Lamiales > Pedaliaceae > Sesamum > Sesamum indicum. Next base: position 24,622,941 of record NC_026150.1, read on the forward strand.
GACTACAAGTGTTGAGCACCTAAAGCGCGGGACCAAAAGTGAGAATGGCCCTATTTAGTAGGACCAAAAGTGAAATTTTTCCGAATTATGATATAGATGAGGGCTTAAGACGGGAGACTCAGGAGGTCCCTTTAGCGACGGAAGCCTGCATGAGTCTTGGCAGGGCTTATTCCTAGATAAAATTTATGCCTCATTTTGACAAATAAAATGCCTCATACCTTTTTCGAGAAGGGAGCCCTTACAGGAAGACTTGTGGGGCTATATCCATTAGGAGAACAAACTCTACTGGGAGAATTGCTTCTGTCCCGATACCATGGGGAATGGGCTTTCTCCTGTCTCAAGGGATTGTGCGGTATACCCATAAAATACTAGTTAGTTCTTCCGTCCAATTTCCTCCAACTTGTTCTAAATATTTTGTAACCCTTTGAACAAGTATTCAGTTGGTGACCTCTACTTGCCCGTTAGCTTCGAGATGTGCGACTGATATAATCTCTGCTTGATATGCAGACCCTTGCACCAGTCTTGTATTTTGTGGTTTTGGAATTATCGACCGTTGTCAGATATTATTTCTCGAGGGAGTCCAATACAACAAATGATGTTTTTCTGTATGAATTTTATTACTTCATGTTTCTTTAATGCGGGCGAGCGGCTTGGCTTTCACCCACTTAGTGAAGTAGTCGATGGCTACTAGCAGTTTCTTTGTCCGAGTGCCAGGGGGAATGGTCCCACGATGTCTATTCCCCATTGTGCAAAGGGGCAGGGTGATAGTGTGACGTCCGTAGAATTTTGTACGTAATTGGAAGACTAATTGGTAATTATTAGAAATTTAAATTTAATTGGTAAATAAATTATAGATTGAATTTGGGATATAATAAAACTTGTACGGATTAAATTGGAGTTCGCTATAATATTTGAAAGCAAATTATATTAATTAGAAAATTAGGAAGGACGTAATGGATATTTTAAGAAAAGTTTAATTAAATATATAAAATAATAATATTATATATATAAATAATATATTGTAGAATTGAGGAGAGAGAGAGAGTGTAGAATGAATGAGGCGGTGGGCCTCTCTTGTCCATATTAATATGCACACTTACACATAATACAAACTCACACACACACACACTCATACATACACAGCAGCGCACACGCACATTCATACACACACAGCAATGCACACACACATTTCGGAAAACAGAGGTATGGATATTGAATTTTAATTTTTATTAATTTATATAATTATATTATTTAATTACTCCATTTATTAAATGTTGATTATATTAGCGATATACCATTTATTAAATGTTGATTATATTAAGCGATATACTATTTAATCGGAGTATTTTATGGTTTTGGAAATTAGTGTCGTATTAAATATCATAATTGCTATAAAAATGATATAGTTGGGTAATTAAAATATTAGATTTGTTAGATTTAATTATTACTATAGCTAATTTACACAATTCCATCGGAATGATTAATCAAATATATAATTCGGTGTATTATTGCTTAATTAAATTGTATAGCAACGGTAAATTGACAGAAAATTCGTAGAAATACTTCGGAAGTTATATTTTAGAAATATTATGTTATTAAAGAGGAAAATGAGGTTTCAATGGTAATATAATTTACGAATGTTATTAAAAATGATAGTTATAAATACATAAGGGGTTTGATTAAGTGAATTCTTATGAATTATTTGGTAAATTAAATATATTGATTATACGTATTATAATTTATTATAGGACGTGACGA
>NC_026150.1:24624747-24635667 GCF_000512975.1 Sesamum indicum
TGAAATTGTTACTATGTGGTATGTGATGGTAATGTAGAGATATGCGGGGTATGATTATGTGATAATCATATAATTGATTGTTGATGAAATCAAACTGGGAGTTGTTATTGAGAGAGTGATTATCATAAAGAATAGAATGACGATTGTGAGTTGAAATAAAAGATGATGCTTACCTAGTTGGGAACACAGTCAATGATTTATGAAATTGTGATTGATGATAATGTGATTGATAATGAGATACGATTTAAGCTAGGTAACATGGCGCGTAGGGTACCGGGGTATTCCGGGGCAGCAGGAAATATCCTGTGTTGTTAGCTACACACTGGGGTGGTGTGGGGGTACCATGTTGTTGTGATGTCCTGTGCTATATTGCTACACAGCTGGAGTAAAAGAGTGTGGGGATATCACACAATGGGTATCCTGTGCTGTATATGATATGATGATGGCCGGCGAAATCATTAACTGATGTACTCCAACTAGGGTAAGTGGGGCCCTTAACTAATAAATGATAACTAATGAATATTATATCGTGGATTGATTTACAGCTGTGAGTATGTATTGTTGCTTATATCTGATGTTGTTGTATGACGAATGACTGTTGTCGATATGACTGCATGTACGTGAATCTTTGTTTGTGTATATATATATAAATTGATCAGCTATACTTATTGAGTAGGCAGCTCATTCCTTGCCACGTACTTTTTAGGAGATAGGTCACACTGATTAGCCACATTGGACTTTCGGCGGTGCCGTCGTCTTTATTAGGTGGGTCAGCTGTGACTTCTGAAGTCAGAGTTTTGATTATTGGGTTATTAAATATTCTGGTCTTTTGTCGGGATTTGTATTTTAAGTTGTGGTATGATATTCGTTGAGGTTATGTACATGAGGACATCTAATGGGGGTAAATTTGAACTTTTGGTGATATCTAATACCTTTTGTGGTATATATATTATGCTGATAAATTAGAATTTATTTTACGAGATGAAAGAGAATTACTTATAAAATGAGTTCTGATTAAAGAAAGGATGAAATAGTAATAATTAGATGTAGCGAGTAGGGGGGGCTACATTGGGTGGTATCAGAGCAGGTCTACGTTTCTAGGGTAATGGCTACATTGGGTGGTATCAGAGCAGGTCTACGTTTCTAGGGTAATGGTTGTGAGATGTCTTTAATGATTGAATTGTTTAATGTAGGATGGCTTTTGAAGGTACACGTGCTGACACCCAGTAGCTAATAGGGAAGAGTCAGCGGAGTCCGTAGAGGGCTAAGTGGCACCTGCAAGTGCAGGTGGGGTGGAAGTAGGTCGAGAGGGTGTTGGTGTTGATGCTCCTATTCCTCCCGGTGGTGCTCCAGTGGCAGGATTACCACCAGAGTATGCACAAATATTTCAAATGGCTTTTCAAGCCCTAGCACAAGTCCAAGCGCAGTTACTTGCACAAGCGCGCGCATCCATTCCAGTGCCAACACCAGTAGTCCCTACAATTGATCGTAATTACGAAAGAATCAGAAAGATGGGGGCCACAGAATTTGAGGGTACGCTAGACCCAGAGATTGCTGAGAGATGGTGGGAAAAAGTCGAAGATGTGATGAACTTAATAAATTGCACTCTAGAGAACCGACTTAAGTATGTTGTTTCTTTGTTCGTGGGTAATGCCTTGATTTGGTGGAGGTCTGTAAAGAGGGGATATGAGCCAAGAGAAATAATTTGGGCTGAGTTTTAGAAAGAATTTGATGATAAATACAGACCCAAGATGTACCGAGACAAGAAGAGGATGGAGTTTCTGAATTTAGTGCAAGGGGATGATCAGACGGTGGCAGAATATGAACTCCGTTTTGAGGCACTAGCAAAGTATGCACCAAAAGCAATAGCGACGTAGGAGGATCGTTGTTACCGTTTTGAGCAAGGGCTACGACTGGAGATCAGAAGAGGTCTCGTAGTCAGAATTATAAATTTTAAAACTCTTGTTGAATCGGCGGTTCGGATGGAAGAAGCAGTAATGGAGGACAAGAAGAAGGGGGAAGAGAAGAGGAAATCAACATATGCAATAGGAGAATCGAGTAGGTTGACCAAGAGGGGAACCGGTCGCTCATTCTCCGCGGGAAGTGGGAATTTTTCACGTGGTGGTCTTATTTTTCGAGGAAGTAGCGGACAGAGGTTCGGTGGATCCACGGGCTTTAACAGGGGTTTGTTTGAACGCAGTTCATTTGCTACGCCTTCTACTGGATCAGGAAGGGGAGCTGGACCGAGTTATGGTCGAGGACCAGTTTTTCCTCTGAGCTGTTCTAACTGTGGAAGACAACATCAAGGGCCATGTTGGCGATGGGAGGATATACCTAAGATTTGTTATCGCTGTGGAGGTAGAGGACACATAGCCAGGAACTGTTCCAGTCAGACTATAGGCGTGGTTGAAAGTGTTGCTAGTGGGAGCCAGAGCCAAAGCAGTGAGGGGAGTAGTGGCAGAGGAGCTAGCAGAGGTAGAGGCACTAGCAACAGAGATAGTGGCCACACTATTGGTAGCAGTATGAGGGGGCCTGGAGCACAAGGTACTCAGGGACAGACCCAGGCAAGGATATATAACATTACCAGAGAGGAAGCCCCAGCATCGAATGACGTGATATCTGGTACGATATTATTATTTGACATTATGGCTTATGTTCTAATTGATCCTGGCTCTACACATTCATATATTTCATCCGAATTTGCATCTAAATACCGGGAGAGAATAGTTCGTTGGGATGTAATTTGATGGTTTATTTGCCCGTGGGAGGGGGTGTGGTAGTGAACAGTGTTAGGAAACGGAGCTTAGTGGGAATCGGAGATGTAAATTTACCTATAGACCTTATAGTGCTGGATTTGAAGGAGTTTGATGTGATTCTGGGGATGGATTGGTTAGCGCAACATAAAGCAATAGTTGACTGGTATAAAAAGGAAGTGATGATCGAATGTTCTGGCGAATCAAAAGTAATATTTGTGGGGGATCGTCAGGTAGTACCAGTTTGTGTAATATCAGCTATGGAGGCAAGGCGATTGATGTTAGAGGGTTGTGAAGCATATCTAGCCCATGTGGTAGATACCGAGAAGGTTAATCCCGCATTGGAGGAAATCCCGGTAGTGAGAGACTTCCCTGAAGTGTTTCCTGACGATTAACCAGGATTGCCACCGCATAGAGAAGTGGATTTTGCTATAGAAACTCTTCTGGGAGTTGCCCCAATTTCTATTGCATCGTACAGAATGGCCCCAGTGGAATTACAAGAGCTCAAAAAGCAAATCGAAGAATTATTGGGGAAAGGGTTTATCAGGCCGAGTACTTCGCCATGGGGAGCACCAGTATTGTTTGTGAAGAAGAAAGATGGGAGTATGAGGTTATGTGTCGATTATCGTCAATTAAACAGGGTAACAGTGAAGAATAAATATCCATTGCCGAGGATTGATGACCTGTTAGACCAGTTAAAAGGAGCTACAATATTTTCAAAGATCGATTTGAGGTCTGGTTATTGGCAGTTGAGGATAGCAGAGAATGACATACCAAAGACAGCTTTTCGTACTCGTTATGGTCATTATGAGTTTCTGGTGATGCCTTTTGGGTTAACAAATGCACCAGCGGCATTCATGGCATTAATGAACCGTACATTTCAAGAATATCTGGATCACTTCGTTATTGTGTTTATAGATGATATTTTGGTATACTCGAGGGATAGAGATGAGCATGAGCAACATTTGAGGATAGTCTTACAGATTTTGAAAGAGAAGGAGTTATATGCTAAGTTAAGCAAATGTGAATTTTGGGTAAATCAAGTGGTTTTCCTTGGACATGTAGTATCTGGTGATGGGGTTATGCCTGACCCTTCAAAAGTAAAGGCTATTATGGAATGGAGTGCCAAAGAATACCACTGAAGTCCGAAGCTTCTTAGGATTGGCTAGATATTACAGGAGATTTGTTGAGAGTTTCTCTATAATTTCTGGTGCTCTAACAAAGTTGCTCAGAAAGGAGGTAGAATTTCAGTGGACGGAACAGTGTCAACAAAGTTTTGATGAGTTGAAGAAGAGACTGACCTCCAATCCGATTTTGGTGTTGCCATCTAGTAGCGGTGGATATATAGTGTATACAGATGCTTCTAAATAGGGTTTGGGATGTGTGTTGATGCAAAATAGAAAGGTAATTGCTTATGCGTCCCGTCAATTGAGGAACCATGAATTAAATTATCCTACACATGACTTGGAGTTAGCCGCGATTGTGCATGCACTGAAGATCTGGAGACATTACTTGTACGGAGAAAAATTTCAGATCCTTACTGACCATAAAAGTTTGAAATATATCTTGATACAGAAGGAATTGAATTTGAGACAAAAAAGATGGATAGAACTGCTGAAGGATTATGATTGCACTATTGACTTCCATCTAGGGAAAGCGAACGTGGTAGCAGATGCCTTGAGTAGAAAGAGTTCAAGTACATTAGCCAATCTGGGGAGTCATAATCAGACATTGCTACTGGAGATGAGGTCTATGAATACGGAACTGGAGGTTGATCAAGTAGCGGGTTTGTTGGCAGCCTTGCAAATTAAACCAGACTTCGTGGATCAGATCAAAGAAGCGCAGACTCAAGATCCTTTCTTATTACGAATGTTAGAAAGAATAAGACTTGGTAAGAAAACAAATTTTTCAATAAGAATTGATGGAGTAATAGTGAATGGGGGACGAGTTTGTGTGCCTGATACGGATGGGTTACGCGAAAGGATTTTGCGAGAAGCTCATAATGCACCATATGCGATGCACCTTGGTACTAAAAAAATGTATCGAAATTTAAGACCTTACTACTGGTGGCAAACAATGAAGAAGGATGTGGCTGAATTTGTGGCTAATTGTATGACATGTCAGCAAGTAAAGGCAGAACATCAGGCACCAGCAGGTAAACTTCGACCTCTATCGATACCAGAATGGAAGTGGGAGAAGATCACTATGGATTTTGTCGTGGGGTTGCCACGAACATTCAAAAAGCACGACACTATTTGGGTAATTGTGGATAGATTGACAAAATCTGCTCATTTCTTGCCGGTACGAGTAACTGATTCTCTGGATAAGTTAGCTGGATTATACATTTCTGAGATAGTGAGATTACATGGAGTCCCTATATCAATTGTGTCAGACAGAGATCCCTAATTTACGTCACGCTTTTGGGAAAGTTTACAAAGGGCATTGGGCACAAAGTTACATTTCAGTACCGCATTTCGTTTACAAAGGGCATTGGGCACAAAGTTACATTTCAGTACCGCATTTCATCCTCAAACAGATGGCCAGTCAGAAAGAACGAGACAAACCCTAGAAGATATGATGAGAGCTTGTACAATGGAGTTTAAGGGCAACTGGGATGATTATCTACCTCTAATGGAGTTTGCATATAATAATAGTTTCCACTCTAGTATCGGTATGGCTCCATATGAAGCTTTTGCATATAATAATAGTTTCCACTCTAGTATCGGTATGGCTCCATATGAAGCTTTATATGGAAGAAGGTGCCGCAGTCCGATTTGTTGGGATATAGAATAGTGGAAAAGGTACAGGTAGTTAAGAAATATTTGAAAGCAGCACAAGATCGACAAAAAAGTTATGTTGATCAACACCGAAGGGAGATGGAGTATAAAGTAGGTGATAAGGTTTTCCTGAAGATATCTCCTTGGAGAGGAATTTTGAGGTTTGGCAAGCAAGGGAAGATGAGTCCGAGATATATGGGACCGTATGAAATTATTGAAAGAATCGGACCACTGGCATATCGATTGGCATTACCAGCAGAGTTGTCACAAATACATGATGTTTTCCATGTTTCGATGCTGCGACGATATCGGTCTAATCCTAGCCACATTATTCGTGAGCCGGAGATAGAGATTTTCGAGGAGTTAACATATGTGGAGGAGCCTGTAGAGATTTTGGATAGGAATGTAAGGAAATTGAGAAATAAAGATATACCGATGGTAAAGGTGAGGTGGAGTCATCATTCCCCGAGGGAGGCGACTTGGGAGGTTGAGGAGCATATGAAAGAGAAGTATACCTATTTATTCCATTGAGCGGGTAAGTTACTTAAATTTCGGGGACGAAATTTTTATTAGGAGGGGAGAATTGTGACGTCCATAGAATTTTGTACGTAATTGGAAGACTAATTGGTAATTATTAGAAATTTAAATTTAATTGGCAAATAAATTATAGATTGAATTTGGATATAATAAAACTTGTACGGATTAAATTGGAGTTCGCTATAATATTTAAAAACAAATTATATTAATTAGAAAATTAAGAAGGATGTAATAGGTATTTTGAGAAAAGTTTAATTAAATATATAAAATAATAATATTATATATATAAATAATATATTGTAGAATTGAGGAGAGAGAGAGAGTGTAGAATGAATGAGGCGGTGGGCCTCTCTTGTCCATATTAATATGCACACTTACACATAATACAAACTCACACACACACACTCATACATACACAGCAGCGCACACGCACATTCATACACACACAGCAACGCACACACACATTTCGGAAAACAGAGGTATGGATATTGAATTTTAATTTTTATTAATTTATATAACTATATTATTTAATTACTCTATTTATTAAATGTTGATTATATTAAGCGATATACTATTTAATCGGAGTATTTTATGATTTTGGCTATTTAAATTAGTGTCGTATTAAATATCATAATTGCTATAAAAATAATATAGTTGGGTAATTAAAATATTAGATTTGTTAGATTTAATTATTACTATAGCTAATTTACACAATTCCATCGGAATGATTAATCAAATATGTAATTCTATGTATTATTGCTTAATTAAATTGTATAGCAACGGTAAATTGACAGAAAATTTGTAGAAATACTTCGGAAGTTATATTTTAAAAATATTATGTTATTAAAGAGGAAAATGAGGTTTCAATGGTAATATAATTTACGAATGTTATTAAAAATGATAGTTATAAATATATAAGGAGTTTGATTAAGTGAATTCTTATGAATTATTTGGTAAATTAAATATATTGATTATACGTATTATAATTTATTGTAGGACGTGACGACAAGGTAGAGGGTTGAGCAGTCCCTCATAAAATAGAAGCATTTTGGGATATAAGGTAAGTATAGCTAATTGGATTTATATATATATATATATATATATTTATATGTGTAGTATTGTATAAATTATATATATTGGTTTCTTGGATGCGAACGTGGATTTGGCTTTATATTATTATTGCGTGGCTTTCGTATATTGATTGTTTATATAATTAGTTGTGAATTATTTGTTAGAATACCATAATATTGGTGAAATTGTTACTATGTGGTATGTGATGGTAATGTAGAGATATGCGGGATATGATTATGTGATAATCATATAATTGATTGTTGATGAAATCAAACTGGGAGTTGTTATTGAGAGAGTGATTATCATAAAGAATAGAATGACGATTGTGAGTTGAAATAAAAGATGATGCTTACCTAGTTGGGAACACAGTCAATGGTTTATGAAATTATGATTGATGATAATGTGATTGATAATGAGATATGAAAAATATACGATTTAAGCTAGGTACCATGGCGCGTAGGGTACCGGGGTATTTCGGGGCAGCACGGAATATCCTGTGCTGTTAGCTACACACTGGGGTGGTGTGGGGGTACCATGTTGTTGTGATGTCATGTGCTATATTGCTACACAGTTGGAGTAAAAGAGTGTGGGGATATCACACGACGGGTATCCTGTGCTGTATATGATATGATGATGGCCGGCGAAATCATTAACTGATGTACTCCAACTAGGGTAAGTGGGGCCCTTAACTAATAAATGATAACTAATGAATATTATATCGTGGATTGATTTACAGCTGTGAGTATGTATTGTTGCTTATATCTGATGTTGTTGTATGACGAATGACTGTTGTCGATATGACTGCATGTACGTGAATCTTTGTTTGTGTATATATATATAAATTGATCAGCTATACTTATTGAGTAGGCAGCTCATTCCTTGCCACGTACTTTTTAGGAGATAGGTCACACTGATTAGCCACATTGGACTTTCAGCGGTGCCGTCGTCTTTATTAGGTGGGTTTGCCGTGAGTTCTGAAGTCAGAGTTTTGATTATTGGGTTATTAAATATTCTGGTCTTTTGTCGGGATTTGTATTTTAAGTTGTGGTATGATATTCGTTGAGGTTATGTACATGAGGACATCTAGTGGGGGTAAATTTGAACTTTTGGTGATATCTAATACCTTTTGTGGTATATATATTATGCTGATAAATTAGAATTTATTTTACGAGATGAAAGAGAATTACTTGTAGAATGAGTTCTGATTAAAGAAATGATGAAATAGTAATAATTAGATGTAGCGAGTAGGGGGCGCTACAGATAGTATGGTCGTAAGAGGCTCACCAGATTGATGTATAAGCGAAGAATGTTTTTTACACCTTTCGCATTTGATCACGAGTTGTTTTGCGTCTTGCTCCATGAAGAGCCAGAAGTACTCCGCCCACAATGCTTTATTGGCAAGCATCCAAGTGCCTATATGTGCTCTATAGTAGCCACTATATATTTCCTTTAGGACATGGATCCCTTCGGGTTGAGATAGGCATCTAAGCAAAGGATGTGTGAAGGACTCCTTATAGAGGACCTCTCATTGCAACAGGAAACAAGAGGCTTGGGCCTTAAGCCTGATAGCTTCCCACTTGTCGCCCAGAAGGAGTCCCTCCTGTAACCATCGGATAACGGGGGTCCTCTAGTCGTCCAAGGAGGATACATCTTGGATGCAAATTTGTGCCCACGGTTGAGGGATGTATTGTATGGTGACTCACCTCGTACTACAGTCCTCTAGAGAATTGGCTAATTTAGAGAGACATTCGGCCTTTATGTTCTGCTCTCGTGGAATTTGAATGATTTGAAAGCTGTCGAATTCTGTTTTGAGTTCTACTATCTGTTGGAGATATTAGATCATGCTCTCCTCCTTAGCTTCATAGTTGGGAGTCCGAATAGGCCATCACATGCCTGGCTCCTACGTCTCATGCCATTCTGAGTCCCGTCACAAGTGCTTCATATTCAGCTTCTTGTTGGAGGCTTTGAATCTGAATTTAACAACAAATTCTAGGTCTTCTCCTAGAGGTGAGGTGAGGACTATGCCTGTGCCACTACCTTGGAAGGTGGAGGACCCATCCACGTGTAACACCCATTTCCCGACTTGAGAGGTATCCTCTTCAGCTACTCCTGTAGTCTCAGAGACAAAATCTGCCAGGGCTTGACCTTTGATGGTGGTTCTGGGTATGTATGAGATGTCATATTGGCTTAGTTCCACCCCCCTCCCCCCATTTCACCAATCGGCCCTAAGGTATCTGGTTTGCTTAGCATTTGTTTATAAGTAAGTTGGTCTTCACATGGATAGGATGTGAGAGAAAATAGGGGCACAGCCTCCTAGCAGTGGTAACCAACATGAGGACCATCTTTCCTATGGCTGTGTACCGTCCTTCTGCTCCATTGAGGATCTTGTTGACATAATAGATCAGCATTTGTTTTTTCCCTTCTTCACGAAGTAGCACCGAAGCTGATTTGTTGAGGGGTGGTTGATAGGTAGACATAAAGGGTATCCCCTAGGGAAGGCTTCACTAGCAGGGAGAGCCCTACAAGATATTGTTTGAGGCTCTCAAATGCTTGTTGGTAGGAATCATCCCACTTGATGTTTTTGGCCTTTCGGAGTGTTTTGAGAAGGGTAAGCTTTTTTCTGCTGATTTAGAGATGAATCGGTTTAGTGCTGCTATTCTTCCTGTCAACCTTTGCACTTCATTGATGTTGGAGGGGGCCTTCATGTCTAAGATGGCCTTGATCTTGAGGGGGTTCACTTTGATTCCTCTCTAGGTAACCATAAATCCCAAGAAACGCCCTCCCTTCACTCCAAATGCACATTTTTCAGGATTGAGTTTCAATCGATGCTTTCTTAAGAGAGTAAATGTCTCCTCTAGGTCCGCCACATGGTCTTGTGCTTCTTTGTTGTTTACAAGTATATCGTCTACGTAGACTTCCAGTTCCTTCCAAGTTGGAGATGGAATATTTTGTCCACCAAGCATTCACAGGTGGCTCCGGCATTCTTCAAGCGGAACGGCATGGCTATATAGTAGAAGGTTCCAGAAGATGTAATGAAGCTAACTCTTTTGCGGTCTTTGGGAGCTAGTATTATCTAATAGTACCGTTATGGGGCATCCATCATGCTTACAAGTCCACATCCGGACGATTCGACGAAGAGGGTAAAAATCCTTAGGGCAGGCCTCGTTGAGATCACTGAAGTCGATGCACATTTGCTATTTCCCTCCGGGCTTGGGTACTAACACCGCATTGGATAGCCACTCAGGAAATTGTATTTCCTCAATGTGACCACCTACCAGTAGTTTGTCTACCTCTGTCTGAATAATTTTTTCCTTGAAATGTCTCTTCTTTTGCTTCACTGGTTTTATGCGAGGGTCGATGTTAAGGTGATGTGTTATGACATTGGGGTGAATTCCTTCTAAGTCTTGCAGCGTCCATGTAAGATGTTTGCATACGGTGCAGACATTCAATTATTTTCTTGTGTGTGGCTCCTTCTAGTTGAGAAGTAATATGCGTTGGAATTTTTCGGGGTCTTCGGGTACAATCTCAATATTCATTAGTTCTTCCATTGGCTGGACCTTGGCGGCTACTTTCTCCTTTTCACCGTTCTCGGCATTACCTTTTTCGCGTTTATTAGGGGGTGCTTCCTTATGGTACCCGCCGGAAGGCCCCTCCTTATCACACTGGTTAGATGGTGTCTTCTTATCTTGCTTGTTGGGGCGTACTTCCTCAGGATCCTCTACTTCTCTTTTATCCTTTGCTTATAGCTCCACATAGCATTTGCGAGATTGGAGGGGATCTCC
>NC_026150.1:24635677-24656985 GCF_000512975.1 Sesamum indicum
TGTAGGAAATTTGATCTTGATGTGGTAACTGGATGTCATAGCTTGGAAGGCATTAAGAGTGGGCCTCCCTAGAATGATATTATAGGCTGAAGGGGAATCCACCATCAGAAATTTTAGTAGGAATTATCTTTGAGTAGCTCCCTACCTCTAGGGTGGACTACCTCTCCTGCAAATCTGTAAAGGGATGTATTCACCAATTCCAGGGGGGTATCCCCTAGTTGCATTTGATCGTACACTTCTCCAAACAATATGACCATGAAACTCCCTAAATCTATGAAGATGCGTCCCACTTTGTAATTAGAGAACAGTGATGACTAGAGCATCGTTGTGGAGGCTTTTAGGATCTGATCGTTCAGCCCTTCAAAATTGATGAAGGGGGCGTCTTCCATGGTGTCAACATCCCAAACTTCTTTTATGATTGTGTTGTGCACCTCTCTAATTTGCTTCTTTCTAGCATGATGGGAATCACCTCCTTAGGTCCACCTAAAATATTCATATGACCCCCTTTCGAGGAGGATCGTTTGTTTCCTTTCTCCCTTCAAGGATGTTTTTGCGTTCTTTATTGAATGAAGGTTCTGGAGGGGAAACCTTCACCTCTTTTCCTCTGTTTGTTTCTTGCTTGACGTAGGGCCCCGTTGCCCGAGCCTTTTCCCAACAGACATACTCCAGGAGATACCTATTTTGGATGAACCTTTCTATCTCATTCTTCAAATGTTGGCATTCTTCAGTAGTGTGGTCGTAATCATTATGAAAATGACCAAACTTGTCGGATTTGGGGCGCTGAGATTGCCCATGATCCTTTTTCTTTGACCGCCATGAGGGCTTGGGTGATAGGCACTATGAGAGGGGTATAACCAGATTGAATCCTGTTGAAAGTTGCCTTCTTGTCCCTGAATTCAGTGCGTTATTTCTTGAAGGGGCCTTCCTCCCTAGCCTCTTTCCTCTTTTCTCCCCGACTCTCCCTCTTGGCCGTCTGAGCGTCTTCCATGTTAATGTATTTGGTTGCTCGAGCTAGGAGGGCGTCAAATTTTAAAACTAGATTCTTGGCTAGGAACTTGAAGAAATCCCCATCCAAGAGACCTTGAGAGAAGGCGCTGGCCTTTACTTCTTGCTTGGGGGAGGGTACTTCCAGGGCTACAAAATTGAATCTCTGTAAGTACTCACCCAAAGGCTCATTGTCCCTTTATCGCAAGGCGAAGAGGCTAAGCTCCATCCTCTGCAGCTTTCGGCTACTAGCAAACTGGTGTAAAAATAGGGACCTGAACTCTTGGAAGCTTCCTATCGCTCCAGGGGAGAGTTGGTTAACCATTGTTGTGCGGCCCTGGCGAAGGTAGTTACGAAGACTCGTCATTTGATCCCTTCCGTGTATCTGTGCAGCAAGACCGCATTCTCAAAACGCAAAAGGTGTTCCTAGGGTTCAGTCGACCTATCATACTCAGCAATAGCAAGAGTACAGCAATTGGTCGGGAGCTCATCTGCAACCACAACATTTCTGAAGGGGTCACCTTGTAAATCTTCTTCTGGAATTCCCTCTATTTGGTGTTGCATGTCTTAGAGGCCTTTTTGAAGACACTCCAAATAGGTCAGACATTGCTGGGGGACATCTGGTAGGTTTGCTGAAGGGTCATCCTGTGACCCGGTAGGGGTAGCTCCTATTATAGTAACACCTTCTTCTGAGGGAGTTCCTTCTTGAAGGGCACCTGCTTCCAACATGGGGGCTGGAAGAGTAGGGACTAGTATTGCCATTTGCTCTCGTACCGCTGCTACAACAATCTATTGGATTGCACCAGTAAAGCCGGGGAAAGTTCACCTGATGTGGTGTCAGAGGTGATATTTCACCTTAGAGGATCAGCCAACGGCTTGGTCACTCTGGGAGATAACAGCGGAGCCGAGGAAGCTGCAATGGACCCTCCTACTAGTGCTAAGGAGGCCCTTGCAACAACTTGTAGAGGCTGATTGTTACCGGGCACCTCTGCGGTCTTCTGCTTGTTAGTCTCCATGGTATCTCAGGCCTTTAACTCAAGTTTCCACAGATAGCGCCAATTCGTGCAATTTTAGCACGGATCCAAAACTCTTAGATCTTGATGTTAGATCTCGGCTAATTTGAGCGAAAGCTCTTGAGAAAAAAGACCTGCAAAACAAAGAGTTAGCACTCCAATGCTTACATTAGTCCGGAATTTAAGAATAGATAAAAACAAAGAAGAAATATGATGAGAAATCATGATAAAAATGATAATTTCATAGGCTAGAGCACGAAATTATGATGTGAGAAAAGTAACAATAAGAGTTGAAAATCTTTGTCAGCAAGAGGGGTCTGATGGGGGTTACTCCCTGTATTTATAGAATAAGAGTCCTTCTATGACAAGAGTCCGAGGAGGTGTATCTAGTGAGAAGGATTTGAACTTCCAACGAAAAAAGTGGGATTTGGGGATAAGGCTCTTCCTTATTCATTTTAGCAACAAAGCCCTGAAAAAGGGAGACTCCTTCCTCATGCGGACTCCTATCGAATGAGGATTCCTTTCAGGCTACAGAATTCAACTTCCAGTGGTCATTCCCCTCCTTCTGGCTTTGGTTTAGAAGACTCTCAGATTGGGCTTCCTCCTTGGGCCGGATTCAACAAGGCAGGCTCTCCTACTAGACTCTGGTGCAGGGGGGGGGCTTTTGGGCTGAGCCGAATGGACTTTCCTTCTGGGCCAGCCCAAATTAGTAGGATATCTTCTTCTTGGGCCAAGCATGGTGTTTTGGGCTGGTGGACCCTTATTTGGGCTTAGCATTCCTTCTTGGGTCAACTTCTTTTGGGTCATACCCATAATTATCCTAAAGAGTTTTCTTCAGTAAGGAGAGTTTTCAATCAGCCATAGATCTCCCAATCAACCATAAATTGTATTTTGGACTTTTCTTTTTTTGTTCCTTTCTCGCAAGTTTAGGCGTGGGCACGCCTAACTGGTCATTCCAATCTGTCAAAAGGTTGATTGTGGTCTCTTTCTTCCTTTTTCATTCCACCAATCTCTTACAAGCTAATTCTGTAATATAGCACATGATTAGGAGTATTTTAGCTTCAAAAGATAGCAAGATATCACTGAAAGTATAATAAAAATGCACTCCTGACAATGCTTAAGTTAGTAACAGATTAAAAAAATAGAAAAAAACTTGAAATAAAGTGAGAAGAATGATGACATATGATTAAGAATGATAACTATCCATGTGGAATGCAAAATATAAGCTAAAAATAGCTTAATAATCGAGAGAAATCAATGAGAGTTTGAGAGTGTGGTATGATGTTACCAAATGACTGTACAAGGTTCCTATTTATAGGTTTGTACAAAGTAGGATAAGGAGCTGGTTGTGAAGTGTCGTACTGAGTTGGAAATCCATTTGAATTAGCTATCATCCAAAACAAGTCGTTTGTGATTTGGATAAATAATAGCTGAGATACGTGAGTTAGACTAAATTCTATCATATCTGCCTAAAAATTCGGGGGTTGGTTGTTTATAGATTTTTCAGCTCATTTGCGACTAAATTACCTGGAACCACCTGGAGATAATTTAGAGTGATGTGTACAGATGCGTTGGCAATGACGTGTCCAGCAGGATAGACCTGTTTCTTGAGCCTACCAGTTCAGTTAAAGTAGGAGGTAGACCTATGAGCTTTTCCTCCCTGCTAATGAGCCTCGCCTTCCTGTTGACGGCCCAGCCACGTTCTTAGCCAACTGAGCTAGTGTGCCTTATTTTTATGGGCTTTGTTTTTCTATTAGTGGGTTTGGCCCAATAATTTTAGGGGGCATCATCAACATGGAATACCATTTTAACTTTTTCCCAAAAACTATGTCAAGTTTAAATGGGTTGGATTAGGTATAATGATCCTATGAATTCCTACTGAGCCCAAAAAGGATTATTACTCCAATGCTCAAGTCGGTAAAAGAATTGAAATGAAAAGTATAAAACTGTGTTAGGAATATTACTTATGGAGTTTGGAGAATAATGAGTTTGAATGTAGTAAGAATAGAGAGTGAATAATGTTGTGTATGCTTCGTGATATCGTGGATAATGATGATTAGGGAATGAATACATTTGTTATTTATAGAGGAAGTTGAATAAGAACACATCTCTGAATTACCTGATTTTGAGCGAGGTGGTTGGGCCAACTGATGCAGCCGAGATTGTAGGAATAATGTTACTAGATTTTTGCGAGGTGGCTAGGCAGTTTTTCATTTATTAACCTCAAGGTATAATTAAACTCTCCTCCATTAAGATTTGGTATAATTAACATAGATCCTCTGTGGTTTAGAGAATTACATAACATTATTCACTCTCTAAATTAATAATAAATATCAGTAAGAACTTTTAACAATAAATGAGAGGCATATAAGAACTTTTATCTATTTTTTTAGTTAATATCAGTAAACTCGATAGATTTTGACTAATAAAAAGACTTATTTGTTAGATCGAAACAAATATCAGGAGTACTAGATATAATTTTTCAAATTAAAAAAAAATTACGTATAGTTACACCAAATAGTTGAGAAGAACGGTGTAATTATTCCTAATCTTAATTGGGCCTTCAGGTTGGTCTTATGGGCCTTCAAGTTAATGGTGCCCAACTGGACTTCCAGGTAGGGGTGTACCTTTTTTGGTGAGCTCGAGCTCGAGCTCGATTTTCAGTGGTATGGCTCGAGCTCGAATCTTACATGATGAGCTCGAGCTAATTTTAAGATGATTATTATTATTATTATTATTATTATTTTCAGATTAAATAATGAGAATCGCCAAACTTTTACATAAATTTATAAGTAACAAAACAGATTGCATACTACATACTATATTATAAATATACCAAAATATAGTATGATATTTAATTTGTTGTTATAAATATAAACTACTAATTAGTTTAGTAGAAATATAATTAGTAAAATATATCAAAAAAACTCATATTGAATAATTTAAAATTATAGAAAAGTATCCATTCTCTAGAATAATGCAATTGAAATGCATAAAAATATTTTATAGTTGAGATTAATATATGTTCACAATTTGCAATAAATTTATATATTTATAAATGTTAGAATTACATTAATGCAACTATCATCTTACATTTTTAAACAACATGGGTTAATCGGGCCATTAAAATTTGGATCAAACCGTTATATACGATCAAAATTACAGAAACATACATTTGATAAAATTTTCGACTTATTGGATACACAACTGTCTAGATATCGTACTTGAAATATAAGAGTAATCATTCAAAATGGTGTATTTTTGAATTAGGCCATATGATTTCAAATTATACCGTCTGATATGATCCAATGGACACAGTCTTATATATATATATATTTAAATTTGGTATAAATCGGGTACCCAAATTGTAAGATATCGTAATTGTTGATTAAACTTTTTGATCTCATTATATATATGTAAAATAATAATTAAAATAATTAAAATTGTTCGACCGTCATTATTATTATTATTATTATTATTATTATCATTACTTTTAGATTAATTCATAGGAATCACTAAATTTCGACATAAATTTATAAGTAATAAAATAAATTGCATAATGCATAGTATGTATCTTGATATAAATATAAAACTTAGAAATAGATAAAGTTCAATGAATTACTTGTCAACTTAAAAAAAGTATAACGCAATACAAGTATATAATAAAATATAACATAAAGTTTATATGTGTCATTAAATAATTATTTTATAAAAAATATTATAATTTACTAAGTTGTACATTAAATTTTCTTTGTATAAAGATTAAACGTATAAACAAAAGAACCAAAATTTATTATTATCTAAAATAAAATATATGATATTGATTAATAATTATAATATACGGTCAATTTTGAGTATAAAATTGATAAAATATTGAATATAAAATTAAACATATAAAAATTTTAAAATAAAAATATATATAAAAAATAAAAAATATGGAAAAAGCTCGTGATTCGGCTGGTGAGATGATGAACAGAGGGAATTGAGCTCGAGTTTGAGCTCGAAATGGCTTGACTCGAGCTCAAAATCGAGTCAGTTCACGCTGGGCTCAACTTGTCTACCACCCCTACTTCCTAGTGGGCTTATGGGACCTTCAAATTAATAATTTCCAATTGGGTTTTCAAGCATATCAATGCAACTATGTTGGAATAGGTGATCAAAAAGCCAATTGAATTGACGGTTTTGGAAACTATTCAAATAATTTTTAAATATTATCCCGATGAATATGGTAAGTATTCATCCTTGATATATGTGTTTGTTGTCCTTACCAATTACACTAAGCATCAACGTCACAACAGATGCCCACATACCATTTAGATAACCTATATAGTTAGGTTGCGCATTGGATGGCGGCTACAAAATCAACTTTTGAGAGTTGATCTGAAATGTTCTAAGTCGAAAACCTTGAGATTGGGCATCGAGAGTCCTATTAAGACTTACACTAAGTATTGTATTCATGAGTGTCATTTTTCATTAACGACAGAGGTTGTATGTCATGCAATTTCAGTGGGTTAGTTGACAATATGGTCAACTGACTGAACTGACTCTTGTGGATCATTATATGAAAGCCTTGGAGGCTTGGTCGGTATGATAATATAGGAGTAGTCCTCAAACTTAAGGAACCATGATGGTCATGTGTACATGATGGTTGTATCTTGGATCTGTACTAGAGGTGATTGTGTTAGAGACATGATCATTATAAGCTCTTCCAGTGCAGTCAGAATGTGTAGCAAGGACGGTGGTTCCAAGAAGAGGATAATTCCTCTGTCAGTTTGTGACAGCAGTATCTCCTATGCACTTGGAGATGTGTTTATGCCTCACAAAATTTGTAGCTACAATGGTTGATCGAATAGGAAATAATTTCATACGTCGAGCAATTAAGCAAAATACAGTCTCAAGTATTAAAGCATAGATGGCTAGTCCAGGATGGAAATCGATATCAAATTTCATACCTTAAACTAAGGCCGGAAAACGCTAGACGAAAGGACCGTGCCCTTATGGAATTGGGAGCCTAAATGTTCATATAGATATTCACCTAGTTTCTAGTGTCATGGATCGTTGCTCGACGACCACCAATGACAGCGGGCTTTCTTGATCAATGGTTGATCAAGAATGATTATATTGGATTTAATTAAGCAATAGTATTGGGCAGTAGCCCAAGTCTAACTGAAAAGTGAACCTAAAGAGTCACACACAAATCACCGTGGAAAGACAAGGAATTAATTTCGAAAGATATAAATAGTTGGATTGTTTACATGTGGGATGATCCATTTGATGGTAACCCAAGATTAGATTAATTAGATTATTTAATTGGACTTATCTTAATTAATAAATTAGATTTATTAATTAAAGAAAATTGAGTTTATGTGTTTAATTGGATTAAATGACATTGGGCTTAATTTAGTTGAATTTTTATTAAATTGAATTGAATAAAATCAATCGGGCCTTGAATTTATTTTAATAAATCCTTTACCTTACCTTAAGAAGAGAGAGGAGGCATGAAGCGTGGGAAAGAATGCAAGAAGAATTCGGTCCACTAAGTTAAAGCCCGCTAACAAAGGGAATTGACTTCCATTATTGAAAGGTGGGTTGGTCAAATTGCAATTTTGGAAATTGTAGATTTGATCATATTTAGAGTCTTTCTCTATATAGCATGATTGGATTATACCATATAGGAAGAGGGTTACCTTGTAGGAAGGTGGAATGTCTATAGACACATTTCCACGTTCCCATACAAAGCATATGTACTTGTGTTATCATCATTATTTTCATATGACAACAAATAGTGAGAAGTGTAGAGAAAACACACTCCCTCTCCTTCTCCACGTAACTCTCTGCCCTCTCTCTTTCTCTCCCTCTATCCCTCTAATTCTTTAACTCTCTTTGATCTAGGATCAAATGAAAAGTTGTAGAGAATTTTTTTATGAAGTGAATACACTAATTGATACTGTAGTTTTCTTTCTTCATCTTCCAATCAATTTTGAGTTCTTCTAGCAAAGAGTTCAAATTATCTTACCATGGTGTAGTGTGGATCATTTTTTAAGGACTCCTACGTTGGAGCCTAGGGTGAACGAAAGAGTCGAACACATATTGCCAATTGAAATGAGAAACGAAAGAAGTAAGACCTCATTTAAAAACCAGTTTTCGTCTGTTCTTCATCTATAGTCTTGTATGTTGGATGTGTCGTTTTATTTTCTTTAATCCACATACTACATCGAAAACCCAGGAACACCAAGGATACACCCCTTGTATGGTCATAGAAATTAATGATTTTAATTATGCGTATATATTTTACATTTTCGCATTTTCACTCGCGCGTTCTCAGGCCAATCTGCTTCCTTCAAACTAATCCCCATTACGTGAGCAGGCCTCTAGCGATTGCGCTTCCCTTCCTTGCAGCCTAATTGGGTCAATGAGCTTTTAAGCTTTCAACTTTCTTTACTATTGCTTACAATTTATTTTCAATGTAAATATATAAACTATCTAAAACACTCCTTTCAAATTTTAGGAACTAATATAGGTGGCAATTGAATTCGTACCCTTCGAGACCATCCCATTAAGTCCAAAAATTGAAGGCGGGGCGGGTATATGTCTTGAAAATTGAGACCCACCTGATTCTAGGGCAGGTCTCAAGTCCATAAGGATCCAACCCAAAACCCGCTCTGATATTGTATATCTATTTATATATTAACTTTTTATGCATGAGCCCTAGCTCTTCTTCTCTCTTCTTGATTTTTCTTCTTTCCTCTTATTTTCTCTTCTCACTCTACCTTCGCCTCCCGCCAGTTCGCTTCATCTGTCGCTACCTAGACTACCCTCGGATTGCCGTTGCATCTTCTCATAGCCTCTTCTCGCCATCACGTATTCTCCCCTCGCCTCGCCTCTCACCACCTAGTCTCATATCTTTGCTCGCCTAGCGTTGCCATCCCGCCATGCCCTTGGTTATTGCTGTCTCCATCTTCTTTCTTCTCTTTTTTCTTAAAATATTAAGGGCCCACCACATCAAAAAGGAATCCATCTAAGGGACATATCCTTACACGAATCAATGAACAAGAAAGAGCAAATCAAATATAATGGAACAGGTAGAATGTCAAATTCAAACAACAGTACTATTTCGAACCTACTCTCAGTTTTGTCCGAATGGAGATTAATTAAACACCGCTGATTTAAATATGCAAGAAGAGAAATAACTCTTATGCACGGTTTTCAATTAGAGAAAAAAAAGTATAGAATTTCGGCTCTGGGACGGATTATTTTACTAGGGAAAAGAGTAGAAAACCAAAGATTAACCAAAGAGGAGACAAAAGCAAGCTAGACACAAGCTGCAGAAGGACTACAAACACTTTTGTCTTTTACCAAAATGGGATCTCAATATTGGCACAGTAGAGACAAAAATACTAAGATGCTTTTGATTAATTTATTGCAAACTTTTGTCTGTTGATGCTCATATAAAACATGATGGAAGCTGAATGATGGGTGATTCAATGCCCTCTGATCCATCAGAAATTGATCAACTAGTTAGTCGTTAAAGATGTGGAATATGAAGGAAGACGTTCATCAAATTCTCATAAACAACATGAACGACTATGCTGGTGCTTCAGTAGTGATTGCCGTAGGTTTAGCAGCAGTATTGGTGATGATTTTCCAGTGGTATCCGAAAGGGAGAAAAGGCAGTGAGATTCCTGGCAAACTTGGCCTTCCTTTCCTTGGAGAGACATTTGCTTTTCTTGCAGCTGTAAACAGCACCAGGGGTTGCTATGACTTTGTGAGGCTTCGGAGATTGAGGTAAGAATACTAACATATACTTCATGTTCAAGAAACACACCCACACCCACATATATATATATATATATATATATATATATATTGAGGTAAATTATAACGAAGTCTCTTGAAATTTGTCATAATTATAAATACTCATCATTGTTTGAAAAATTACAAAAAATACCCATCAATATTAACAGACGTTAACAAATTACAATGGCCATTAAATTGCTATAACCTTTTAAATTGGGGCTTGCATTGTGATTGGTTGAAAATAAAAGGTTTTCTGGCCATTCTCGTACATCATCTTTTTCAGCCAATCACAATGCAAGCCACAATTTAAAAAGTCACATGCCATTTTCCGGCGAGTGACTCAACTTTCCGACCAAATTTGTACCAAAGTTGAGATTTTTTCAGTTTTACGGGATAAAAATAGAACCCTAGTAACTTAGGGGATTAAAACAAGAATGGCCTGAAGTTAGGGAACGAAAATTGCCTTTAAGCCCTATAATTTATTTACACAAACTAATCATATCTTTTATGTAATTATAAAAATCAATCTTGGCAGTTTAAAAATAAGGGTAATTTGTATAATGATATTGATATTTTTGGGAACATTGTACGTGTAATTTTTCAAAAAATAGAAGTGGTTTGTGTAATATATATATATATGATGCTGATATTCTGATATTATGATGTAAATTATAAATAAAACCAGGTACGGGAAATGGTTCAAGACGAGAATTTTAGGTAAAACTCACGTGTACGTTCCAAGTGTTGAGGGAGCAAAAACAGTGTTTGCAAATGACTTTGTGATGTTCAACAAAAGGTACCTGAAATCAATGGGAGACATGGTGGGAAAGAATAGCTTACTGTGTGTTCCTAAAGAGATACATGGAAGGATGAGGCATCTGCTGGCCGATCCTTTCTCTATGAATTCCGTTTCAAAGTTTGTCCCCAAATTCGACCGTGAGTTGTCTGAAAGACTCAAGAGATTGGAGAACAGTGGGAAGAGCTTCAGAGTGCTTGAATTCAGCATGAAGGTACCCAACACCTCAACTATTAAATGTTGGATCCATAGTCATTGCTGTGTCCCCTATATATCCTTTATAACAGCCAGTGGCTTGGCCTCGAAATTTCCTACACAGCTCTTGGTTCAAACCTTTACATTCTAAGTTTCTAACCTCAAGAGGAAATGTGTGATGCAGGCTGCGTTTGATGGGATTTGCGACATGTTGATCAGCATCACGGATGCTTCTACGCTCGACCAACTCGAGCATGATATCACATGCGTTACTGATGCGATGTTGTCGTTTCCGCTTATGATTCCTGGCACAGGATACTATAGGGGCATGAAGGTAAGGTTGACTAGTTAAAAGGAAAAATTCTTACCTATACCAGATTTTGTCACGTCAAGTTGATTACAAGGGTTATCTAATTTGTCATGGGATTGTCTTGTTCTATCAGGCCAAAATGAACCAACTCAA
The DNA here is from genome assembly GCF_000512975.1 of Sesamum indicum. Lineage (NCBI taxonomy): Eukaryota > Viridiplantae > Streptophyta > Magnoliopsida > Lamiales > Pedaliaceae > Sesamum > Sesamum indicum. Next base: position 24,646,926 of record NC_026150.1, read on the forward strand.
AGTAACAAAAATTTTCAAAAACCACATGAGGCTTAAAAGAGAATAAATTAACTAGCAAACAGGCGACTATCTGTACGTTGTAACACAGTTTGTCCTGAAATTGCTAAATAATCTATAAGAAGGATGGATGATTCGTGCAGGCTCGCGAAAGGCTAATAGATACGTTCAAGGCGAAGATTACCAAGAGACGGAATGGAGAAGAAGTTTCTGATGATTTCCTGCAATCCATGTTGCAGAGAGACTCATATCCGCCCAACGAAAAGCTCGATGATGAAGAGATTGTGGATAACTTGTTGACGCTTATAATTGCTGGGCAGAGCACCACTGCAGCTGCCATAATGTGGTGTGTCAAGTTCTTGGATGAGAACAAACAAGCCCAAGACAAGCTAAGAGTAAGAAGTCTTCCTATAATTGTCATTTTACAAATTTGTAGACGTACCTGATTTTTTGGTTGCAGAAAACATTTGGTTCCGTTGTTTCAAACAAGGATAAGATGCATTCTTTGTTCCGTAATTTAGGTCATTTAGGATTTTCGCCTTTTAACATCATTTCTAAGGTAAGATTTTACATCTTTTTAATTTTCGCGATTGTTATTTTTTTGTTTGTCAGAGTTCACTTGCATTGGCAAGAAGGGTGAGCTCCAACGAAAAATGATTGAAATAGCGAAAATTAAAAATATGTACACTACTTTTGAAAGTTAAAAGACAAAATTATGGCAAAAATGAACCAAAGGATGAACTTCAGTAAAAAAAAAGTACTAAAATCACGAAAATTAAAAAATATAGGATCAAAATGTTAACCTAAAAAGTTAAAGGATGAAAACACCAAATAACTTAAGTTACTGGATGAAAAATGCATTTAAGCCTTTCAAATAGTTGCTAAAATTGGAATAAATGCATTTGGGTTAGGGGTAGGTAGCAAAGTCGATAGGTAGTTGTCACGTGTAATCTGAATAAGAAAACATGGATTCTAGTCCTGCTTGGGATCTTCGAAATTCCTGAAGCCCCCTTTTCAGAAGTAAGAATGACGAATTTTTTGTGCACATGAGTTAGTGTGATGGGAGTGTAAAAGGTAATGTGGTCAATTATGACAGTGATTTAGATTCCAACTTTCTTGCAGGAGGAACAGTTGCAAATTCTTAGAAACAAACCTGCGGGAGCTTTGCTTAAATATGATGATCTGATGAGCATGTCTTACGGTTCAAAGGTCAGAGAAACCAAATTATTAATTAAACCTATAAACTGATGTATCTGTGTATGTTATAAACATTATTAACATTAACATGTGACGATGTTTAGGTTGTCAAAGAGACATTGAGGATGTCAAATGTCTTGTTGTGGTATCCTAGAGTTGCACTAGACAATTGCACTATTGAAGGCAAGTTCAGACTTCTGAACCAACCTAAAAATGTGGCTTTATTTTTGCTCTCTGATTGTTCATTGTTGTGGATAACATGTTTAGCGCTCGATATGTTTGTACCTGCAGGTTACGAGATAAAGAAGGGATGGAATGTAAACATTGACGCGACTCAAATACATTATGATCCGAACACGTACAAGGACCCCATGCGCTTCAATCCTTCCCGGTTTGATGTATAACATCTCAGCCGCTTTCTCTTTTAAAGTAACGAAATTTCAAGTCTAAACATAGCTCTCAGCCAAATCCAAGCTAATTATATTTAAATTGTTCACATAACGAGTGCATTATACAGTGATGTATCATATGACAAATGCAGCAACGCTTGTAATTATTTGGACAAGAATTTTTCCCAATAGTACTGTATGAACACTTGGCAGGGAATACAACTGATGATATTGTTGTATGCTTGCAGGAAATGCAAAAGCCATATAGTTACATACCTTTCGGATTAGGTCCTCGGACATGCTTGGGTATAAATATGGCAAAAGCTACGATGCTGGTGTTTTTACATCGACTAACTAGTGGCTACACGTGAGTACAACATATCATACATATTGATGTCAGAAATATTTTTTACCTAAATATAAAACTTAAATAGACTAAAGTTTTTCTTGATTATTGTCATGCAGGTGGACAGTTGATGATGAAGATCTCAGCTTAGAAAGGAAAGCACACATTCCCAGATTGCGAAGCGGATGCCCAATCACATTAACACGCCTGGACGATACATCTATCACTAATTCATAGATTTTCTACGAGTCATTTGAGCAATTAATGATTGTAGATGTTCAGATGTTTCATGATTGTAACAGATGGTTTAGATCTTTCTACTGGTTTAATGACGTCTTGTTTCTACCGCAGAAAACCTAGAAACTAGTAAAATTCAATGGTTTATCCCTGCTGATACTTCTACATATAAGAGAAGCCATGTAACATGTAGCCACATACATACACACAGAGACAACATGAAGGAAGACATAAATTCTTCTAACTTAACTAAGGCATATGCATGAGTAGAAGATTAAGGTCAAAGGAGTGCCATCTATGTATACATACAACAATTAACATGAAGTCCATTAGCAAACAAGAAGTGGCATGTCAAGAATATTACAAGTAGGATTTGATAAAAATTATTGAGAATGCCTAAAGCTACTTCTCATACACTGTATACAAGGTAAAACTTATGATCTCAAACATTGAACTCCAGCTGTATGCATGTAAGAATAGGAAGCATGGAGAATGTTAAGAAAAGTAAAAGAGAGACAAAGTATGTTCTGCACCAAGCACATAATGAAAGAAATAAAAGTATAGGCAATTAGTCAAGTCATAGATATAGATTTATACTGTTGTACTGTGGCTGTTATGGCTTGTTCAACAGGCAGCCTTTCCAAACTGGATGCACCATAGAACCCGTGAACTCCTTTAGTTCTTGTCAATACATACTCTGCTTCCTTCGGCCCAGATATCGGACCTGGAATTGCATTGCAGAATCATTATAGTGAACTTATGCAAGAGAAAGTGAATTTGAAAGAAAAAGGATTGAATGACTTTTCAATTTTAGATGGCAAACAACTAAGCTAAGCTAGATTGAGGTATGTAACACACATAGAGAAATGTTTCGATACAGAAGATTCTCATTCAGTGATGTAAATTTAAATACTATCTATGCGGAATGCCTTACTTTTGCTGCAAAATATCAAATATTTTACCTCCATGGCATAGAACAATAGCTTCAGGGTTGATCCTGTGAACGGCATCTGCAATAGCTTGGACAAGAGTTACACTTTCCCCAATTGAGAGTGCTGTTTTAGCTCCAATTGAACCAGATGTAGTCAGGCCCATATGGGCCACAACGATGTCAGCACCAGCTTTTGCCATTGCTGTCGCTTCCTCTTGGTTAAAAGCATATGGGGTTGTCAAGAGCCCCATTTTATGAGCTTTCGCAATCATCTCAACCTCCAATCTGGAAATGGGAATCAAATAAAATCATTAGCTTTCTGAATATTTAGATGATCGTATGTGTAGGAATTATAATAAAAAGAAATAAAATGATCACCAATTTCTGTACATTACCCATATCCCATTCCTGTCTCTTCCAGATTTTGTCTAAAATTACCATCAAATAGCCCAACAGTTGGAAAATTCTGCACCCCTGAGAATCCAATAGACTCCAACTGCTTCAGGAAGAAATCTATCCTCCGGAATGGGTCAGTTGCACAGACTCCAGCGAGAACTGGAACTTTTTTCACTACCTAAGTGTGTCAAAGATGCAAAGAGATGAACTGGTAACATATCAGGTGGTTTTTCATGTCATCTAAGCTCACGAGAACTCTCCATATCATATGCAAGGGTAGTACATGGAGCATTTAAAAGCCATAGAGAACTAAACATAATTAGACTATGCTGACAAAAAATTACAAAGACAAATGAAAATACTGCTTTATCTTGATTATCAATAAAAAGTTGGAATGATTCCTTAGGACCTCATCTTTTAAATATTCTTAGTTCCCGTCAACACAATATCAACATATTTGAACAAAATGCCGAAGCCATATAATTATAAACTCAATAAATTGCATGATGCAATCCTAATTCGGCATCTTAGAAAGCATCTACTTAAAAATTCAAAAAAATATCATGCAGATTAGATCAAATTCTTATGTCAACTATTACCTTGTGATATGTCCAGCATAGTCAAAGTAAGCGATTCCTCATCCTTATAATTACATATAAGGCTGCATTTCAACTATTGATGACCAGTCTAAGATTGAACTTTAACTTGAAATTTATAAAGTTTAGTTATAACTTTCTGGAAAGCATAGGGTGCTACACTTGCTCATGAACTTTTAGTAATATCAGGTCGTGTCTGGAAGAATTCCAAATAGGCAAATGAAACACTTACAGGCAACACCTCATTGGCCATGTCAAGTACGACTGCATTTGCATCAGCAAATGGCAATAGACCTGCCAAGGACCCCCTTCCTGCCATCCTAAAACGCCCTGAGTTGTACAAGACTATCAGATCCACTCCACCAACTTCCTCAAACTTGGCTGATATGCCTGTACCCGCACCAGCACCAATAATAGGTTTGCCCTCGTTTATTTGATATTTCAATTGCTGCAGTATTTCTCGTGTTCTTTGTAGTGTTTCTGCACATGTACACGAAGAATTCTTAAAATAAAGTAGAAGCATGAAATACAAAGGCATTTATTACCAACATGGTGATGGAACCTATTGAAATTCTGTTACTTGATCCGTCACCAAAATACCAAATTACATTTGTGCAAGAATTTTGTTTATTTAACCAAATTTCCTTGTTAATGCATTCAGTGTGGTATGTTTACCCTGAAGTGATGGGCATGCCAACTGACATTTAAGCACTCACCAACGCAATAAATATCAATGCATTTACAAGAAAGTAATATATGTTCTACATGAGAAGAATACAATGCATCAGGCATGTCGGACTACCTGCAGTCCACTCGGGCAATTTAACACATGCTAAAGAGTCCATGCAGCAGCATACATAAATTACTAGGCATGTGGCCTTAGTAATAAGATAAAAGGGATTTCATCAATTTATTTCTAAAGTATCTAAGACTGGAATATTCACGGATCCCATGACAATGCCTTGTATTATGTCTAAGTTAGGTAAACTAAATTTAAAATGTGATAACCAATGTATATCATTACATTTCATGGTGAAAAAAAAATTGTATGAAAATAGAAAGAAAAACAAATTAAGTAGGAGCTGAGAGGGAGGTGTAACAACCTGGTTTTGCATCAGGGAAGTTGCTCAAGCTATATGAAACAGATATGACGCTCTGGGAACTTATCTTAGGGGCAGAAGTTTTGTCCTGAGCACCTTCAGTAGATCCACAGGTAGCTTGACTTCCAACTCCGATAAGGTTCGTACAGATCTCCAAGAACGAGTCCACTAGTGCATTTGCAAACTCCAGATCATTAATGTGATGCCGGAAAACTTTAACCTATTAATAAACAGAAATTGGACTTCGATGAGCACATAACGGTCATGAGAATGCCGATAACCAGCAAAACTTTATCTGATGAGCAGTGGTGGAACCTGACGATCTTCATTAGTTTCAATTAGCCTCTGCAGTTCCTCTATGAGAGCCCCAGTAGCATCAGGATCGTAGAAGGCCTTGTCTGGTGCATCCAACGCAGAGACACCTTTCTTTGGCAAGCAAACACAAACCTTAGAAGATGACTTGTTCAACTTGTCTGCTATAAATGCAGCAAATTTCCTATTCTCATCCACTGTTGTGCGCATTAGTGTAACCTGAGGAAGGACAAGCACAAATTAATCCCTGTACAATATACTCATAGATATTAGAGACAAATCATCCCAAGATATATTCTTGCATAACGTCTGAAAACAGCTTTGCTTTTGCAACAGAAAAGTTAAAGAGAACTGGTAAAGCACTCTGGTTACCATATCCATGGTACAAAGGAACTATTGATAAGGCTTTAGCAGCCAAATCTAGGCAGATTACTCTTAACTAAGTTTATGAGACATCCAAAGAGAAAGAGAAAACAGGACAAAGAGGCTGTGACAGAATTATCACCTGTTCATTGTGTTCATAAATTTTTCTTTGCTGAAAGTTAGGAGATATAGTGTCTTTTGGTCCAAAGTTCACCATATCCAATGCTCCAATGCTGAGAACTAAAGGTATCTTCTTTTCTAATATGACATCAAATCGGGAGCTGTCGCATGCCATGATCCCTCCAACTACATAATCAGCCACCTCTGTAGTTGTAATATCCAAAACACCCTATGGGACAAAAGATGCATTGACAAACAATAATAAATGTAGAATGAAATTCCTAGCACATTAAATACCCTTCAACTTGTCTATTGAAGTGATAAAATTAAACAAGCATATCCATGCACACATCCAAACAACTGTTTAGCATATTTATTGGTATTTTGTATTCCATCTCTGAGTTCAATTACCAGAATGTAGGAGGAGTCCACATCCCATTTTAATTCATCTCATAGCCAATCTATATGCTCAATCAACATGGCCATTTCTCATTGTGACAATTTTAGAAGGAAATCAAATTAGTTATCTAGTTAATGCATTTAATACTTTTAGAAAGATGTATAGAATACAATAGGCACAAATGCCACAAAATTTCCAACGGATTTTCTGTCAAATTGCAAAAGCTATAAAGTCCATAGATTGCACAACATGTGATGCAAGTGAGATAAATGAGAAGTTTAGATCTGAAAACACAAATGGTGGATGAGGCTGAAATACCTGTATAAATCCTCCTCTAACAAGATCCTCCATAGCCCTCCCTCCAACCCCAGTAGCATGGAAAACCAAGGTCTCATAACCTTCACACTGCAATCTATCTTTAACAGCACTGACACATGGAGTAGTAACCCCAAACATAGTTATACCAACTGTACCCTTTCCACTAGCAGCCTCAGATGTTTTTGACATCTTTAGTTGCCCAATCACCATTCCAGCAAAAGCAGCTGCGGCATTCGACAAGACGACTCTACTCACACTATTAATGCCACAAATATCCACCACTGATGGAAATAACACCAAATCAGAAGTTCCAACATAGGGTTCAGTCTGACCACTAGCCACAGTTGATACAATCACCTTTGGAATTCCAATAGGAAGTGACCTAAAGGCAGATGACATCAACGCTGTCCCTCCACTACCGCCAAGCCCTATAACTCCAGCAAGAACTCGATCACCATGAGCTTTACTGAGGAAAACATCAAGCGCTTTGCTCATGATTGCAATAGCTTTGCCTCTGTCATCCGGAAGCAGGGTACCATGTTGTTCCCCTGCTCCAAAATAGCAAGAAAGGAGATCTTTCTTCGACACAAATTTGAAATCCTCACAACTCTCCACATCTTTCCGACTAGCAGACACATCTACGAGTGTCACCAACACCTGCACAAGTACAAAATCATATGAAAAATCCACACATCAATCAGCATCCATCATGAAGAACCGAACAGAACAACTTCACATTCATTTCAACCTAAAAATTACACTACACTTACATCCAAATAGTATCAGAAATCTTACAGTTTTTGGCACACTACAAAACTTCTAATCAATAAACGCCACCGCGTGATCACGAAACTCACTGTTAACCACTGATATATCATATGTCCAACTAAACCAAAAATCTGAAGAATACTACATGAACTTAACAAAGAAAACCGTATTACAAGCCTCGAATTACAGGAACAGTTACGTAATCCACCTTATGCAGAAAACAGACAAAAAGTTACCACCTCTGAGGTAGAGTTAGCGGAAAAAAGTTGGAGATTGGAGCGAATGGCCTGGGCGAGGAATCTCAGCTCTTCAAGCTTCGTATCAGCAGTTCCAATGCAGAAGATTTTCATAGTATTGTCATCATCCTGAATCGCCATCTCTTAATATTTTTCGGATTTTATCCCAACTAAAAAGCGAGAGAGTGAGTGAGACTGAGAGAGAAACCAAAATGTCAAAAGTCCGAAAACACTTCTTCAATGTGAATGACAAACAAATTCACAAGATTTTTAATGTATTTGACAATAGATAAATCAATACATCATATTTCCCCAAAAAAATAAAAAAATAAAAAGAAAAAAACATAATTTATACTATATGATATGAGAAATGAGCAAAAAAATTCTCTGTGTAAAATAAAATAACAGATTATTCTCTGTATTTTGGAAAAAGAAGCAAATTACCCCCTATTTAAACCATTGATAAGGAGTAATTTGCTTCATTTTTTTGAAACACATGCAGTAATTTGCTATTTTAATGCGAAAAATATTATTTATTCCGCTAGGTATGCCTAATTTTAATTTTAGTCCGATAATTATGTCCATTTTTGTTTAGGTCCAGTAACTTACAAAATTGTTTACTTTTAGTCCTCTGGCAGATTTTCGTACAATTTTACCCCTATGAGTGCATATGGACTAAAACTGTCTTTTAAAAGTTGCATAGGGGTAAAATTATTCGAAAATCTGCCTGAGAACTAAAAGTAAGCAATTTCGTAAGTTACTGGACCTAAAAAAAATGGACATAGTTATCGAACTAAAATTAAAATTAGGCATTACTTAGCGGACTAAAATAATATTTTTCTCTATTTTTTTTATAAGAGGGTATTTACTCATTTTCCATAATACGGATGGTAAATTGCATTTAACCCTAAAATAAAATTACTTAAAAGTATTATTAATATAACAAAAAAAGATTAGTATTTGCATTGTCACAAATCGTTGATGTGAGTGAATATTCATTTATTTTTTGGGATAGTTACGCTCCATTGAAATTTAATGTAATTACACATAGACCCTTTGTGATTTGAAAAATTACATCTAGCATCCCATTGATTTGCTTTCAACTAATAAATAATAATTCAAAAGTAATTTTTCTATTAAAAGATGTGGATATATTAAAATACATATTTAATAGAATTTATCCTGCTTTAATAGTACATATAAATAAATACCTAACAAATTATATAAAAAAAAATTATTATTTATTTAATATTAAATAATCATTTAATACGATTCTCGAGGTAATTCCGTCTAAAAAGTTTCAATAAATCATGCACTCACCACTATTAATTATTAATTAATTGAAGAGAGAAACATTATGGGCCCACATATATGGAATTGTGGTTGCCTGGTTGGTATGCCGTCTTGAGTAGATTAAATGTGAAGCTGTGTCGTTTTAGGTGAACCTAAAAGGGCAAATTTATGTAAATAAAGCAGAAAAAAAAAATTAGAGATTTGATGTGGTTTTGAAACTGTTAAAAAAGTGAGCGGCACCACGGTGTCACAATTTAAAATTTAAAAAAAAAACGTTTTGCCTTTGTCACCGCGGTAACTTACCGCGGTGACAAAGATTTAAAAAATATATATATATTTTAATAAGCCACCGCGGTGATGAACCGTGGTGGCAATAAAAAAAAATTATATTTTCTATGTCACCGCGGTGGCTTACCGCGGTGACACATAATTATTAAAAAAAATTATTTTTTAATATGCCACCGCGGTAATGAACCGCGGTGCCATATAATATTTTAAAAAAAAAATAAAGAATGAGCCACCACGGTAAGGTACCGCGGTGGCTCATTCTTCACATTGTCCTTCCGGTACCTGACACCGCGCTAAGATAGCGCGGTGACTATCAACTTTTCTGCTATGCTTTTCCAGTCTCTGACACCGCGTTAAGATAGCGCGGTGATAAATAATTTTTCTGCGTTATTGTCTGTGACACTACGGTTGTTTATCGCGGTTTTTTTAGCTATATATATCACACTCCATTCCCTCAGTCATCCACATTGAAAAATCGAACGCCAGCTTCAAAAAATTCAACATTCATTTCTTATCCCTTACACTCTAAAAAGCAGTCATCGAAAATTTCATACTTACACTCTAAAAAGCAGTCATCGAAAATTTCATACTCCACCATACCGCGCAATTCTTCTCAAATTTGTTCACTTTTTATTTGAAAATTTACAATTGAAAAGGCGTCTAGTAAGTTATTTATTAAATTTTTGTATTATTTATTTCTTTTAAATATCTTCTTATATTAAAAAAAAAAATTTATTGATGTGTATTTTATTTTGTTTTAAAGATATGGCGGC
>NC_026150.1:24657020-24707610 GCF_000512975.1 Sesamum indicum
AATTCGAATGGTTCTGTAAGTTATGATCGTCCTCCACTCGGATTCATGTAGATTTCTCGTAGTACTACATTTGCTGAGTTAGAGTTAATTTTGTATGAAGAAATTGGTATGGATAGGAATAATGTTAAATTGAATATATTCTTTAAATACATAACATTTAATTTTGGCCAAAGGAATGAGATGTTGTTGGCAATTTAAAAGGATCGTGATATGAAATTTTTTTTAAATTCGGTGAATGGATATGTGTCGATTGATATTTTTGTCGAAGCGGAGAAAGTTCTGCAAGATGCTGTACCAGATGACTCAGCTGTTGGTGATTGGGGAACGTATATGTCTATGATAAACCAAGATTTGCCGAGCTTACCAGTAGTAACTCAAGAAATGGGGCAGTTTGGTATTAATGAAGATTATGCAGGTCTATCGTCGTATGCAAGCCCATCATCATATGCAGGTCCATCGTCGTATGCAGGCCCATCATCATATTCAGGTCCGACTGTATATTCAGGTTCATCGGATTATGCATGTCCATCGGATTATGTGGATTCATCTGAATGCAATGATGAAGATGCCGACTTCGAAGTTGATAGTTTGTTGAACACTGCGCAAGCTGACTCAGAACCAGATGAGGTCGAAGTAGAAGACCAGATTCACCAGAATAATGAAGATGATGGTGACGTAAGTATACCTGTTATGATGGATGTTCTTGGTGAGAATGCACAATAGCAATTTGATTTGAACATGCCTGTCGTGCCTGACAGAATGACCATATATCCGGTCATTCCATTTTTTAGCACAACACATCCAGAAGTCCCTACTGACTCGATTGATATCCCTACTTGTAGGTGGGGTAATTTTTATGACTCTAACACTGGAGAGCTCGCCAACGGAATGCTGTTTAAAAGTGTCTATGAGTGCATATGGACTAAAACTGTCTTTTAAAAGTTGCATAGGGGTAAAATTGTTCGAAAATCTGCCTGAGAACTAAAAGTAAGCAATTTCGTAAGTTATTGGATCTAAACAAAAATAGACATAGTTATCGGACTAAAATTAAAATTAGGCATACTTAGTGGACTAAAATAATATTTTTCTCTATTTTTTTTATAGGATGGTATTTACTCATTTCCCATAATAAGAAGGGTAAATTGCATTTAACCCTAAAATAAAATTACTTAAAAGTATTATTAATATAACAAAAAAAGATTAGTATTTGCATTGTCACAAATCGTTGTTGTGACTGAATATTTATTTTTTGGGATAGTTACGCTCCATTGAGATTTAATGTAATTACACATAGACCCTTTGTGATTTGAAAAATTACATTTAGCATCTCATAGGTTTGCTTTCAATTAATAAATAATAGTTCAAAAGTAATTTTTCTATTAAAAACATGTGGATATATTAAAATACATATTTAATAGAATTTGTTACATATAAATAAATACCTAACAAATTATATAAAAAAAAATTATTATTTATTTAATATTAAATAATCATTTAATACGATTCTCGAAATAATTCCGTCTAAAAAGTTTCAATAAATCATGCACTCACCACTATTAATTATTAATTAATTGAAGAGAGAAACATTATGGGCCCACATATATGGAATTGTGGTTGCCTGGTTGGTATGCCGTCTTAAGTAGATCAAATGTGAAGCTGTGTCGTTTTAGGTGAACCTTAAAAGTTTGGCAAAATTATACCGTACTTCCCTTTTTTATAAATTTGATGTAATTTTATGTAAATTTTTTGTATTTTAAAAAATTATATCTAACGTTATTGAGGTTTGTTTCTATTTAATAAATATATTTCTCAATTAATAAAAATTATCGAATCTATTGATAATATTAAATAATTAAATAAAAAATTATATTTATCTTTAATAGATTTATTATTAACTTATTACAAGTGTAATAAATCTTTTTCTAATCAAATTACTCTTATTCATCTTCACACATTAATGCATGTGAGGAATTATATCTTTCACCCTTATGAGGGTTGTTTGGTGAGAAAAGATTTATTTAACCTGCAATAATTTAGTAATAAGTCGATCGAGAGCAATTATAGGTTTTCATTCAACTTTTTTGCTAATATCAACAAATTAGATGAATTTGAATGAACTGGAGATCTATTTGTTAGAGAAAAACAAACATCAGGAATACTAAATATAATTTTTCAAATCAGAAAAAATCGACGTGTAATTACATCAAATTTTAGGAATGTATTATTTATTAATTGATGATGGTACTCCTATTATTATTGATAATTACCATTCACCCTCTTGAAGTTTGGAGACGTGTCATTTTGTACCCCCAACACTTTCAAAACTAGCAATCATCTTCCCTCTCACTGGGGGCCATTAGATTCGATAACAAATAAATAAATAAATTGTAACGAGCTCTTTTAAAATTTAGCATAATTATGAATATTTTTTTATTTTTGAAAAAAAATATATTACTCCTGTTTTTAATAGTTGTCCAACAGCTAGTTCAATTCGTTATTTTTCTTTTGGTTTCTATCAATGTTTTGTGATGAATTGACTAAAATTTCTTTGTAAACTATGAATTATAATGTTTTATATTTTTCAAAATTTTCTAGAAAACTTTTATGGACTTTTTTTTAACAATTTTTCAAACTCATCCACCTCATCATTTTTTTTTTTTTACAATTTTTAAAATTTTCTTAGTAAAAACATACAAGGGAAAACTGGCAACTTCAGACCTCTATCCAAAGATTAATATAATTTAATCAAGTATTAGGAAGATATTGGTAATTTGTCAAATAACAAGGAGATATTTATAATTATGCCAAATACGTGCAAATCGCACGGTCTAGTAGATATGGACTATTGTTCAGAATTTGAGCCAAAGCGTATGCGGGCTTTAAGAAGAGAACATGCAAAAAAGAATATTAGTACTCCAACGCGCAAGTTAGTACGGAATATTTGATAAAATAGAACGAAAGAGATAAATGAACATAAATATAATAGCAATATTGTGAGAGAATTGGTGAACCATATAAGAATGATTGATAAAGTGCTCAAAAATTGCTTAGAAATTGCCTGGAGAGCATCCCCTCAAAAGGAGATCTGACCTGTACTTATAGAGGGAGTGTCCCAGTCTGCAGAGAGTCTAGCCTATTCCTGAGAATTTCATGGAGGTTGGTTAGAGAGGGGATATGTCATCCCTTAGCTACGGATGGATATGTCTGGTGGAAGCCATCCTTATCTAGGATACTTCACATTTAGTAGGAGTCTTTCTTATTTAGGAGTCTGTCCACATTTACATGAGCTAACCTGGTTCAAGGTGGATGTTGGCACTAAGATCACACGTCTAGCTAGACATCTCATTAAAGTGCGGGTTTGCCATGTGTTCAAGCCCTTTGGAACAAACGTCTTCTTGGCCCCTGCTTGTGATGGGTCTGTGGGAGGTACTGACCCGTTCTCCTTCTTCCTGGTTAGGCAGTAGGCTGGGCTGCCCTAGGCACCCACATCATTCAGTCCTCCCTTCTAAGGAGGATGATGCCTGCCGATTCCTTCTTAGAGTAAGAGGTCTCTGTGGTTGGGGGAGTTCCCCCTCATCCTTCTACCAGGTCCTCCTCAACTTGGCCTCTCTTCTTTTTTCCTGACGAAGTCTTCAGCTTGGGACCTCGCGCTTGCTTTCTTATCGACCTTGATTTGATGGCTAGGGCTAACTGCCCCCCTCCCCCCCCCCCCCCCCCCCCCCCCTCTGCTCACTCGCTTTAACTGGAGACAATTACTAAGGTTGGAGGTGGACTATAACCTCAACCTTCACACTTTCCTTCTTTCTCCCATGACTTGGAGAGAGAGAGAGAAACAACTTTAGATCCTTCGAGGTTTTCACTCTTGTAAGTTTTTCTCGCTATCTTCTCCTTCTTTTTTGTTTTCTTGCTTCTTCACATCCTTCCCTCTTCTCCCTTCTTTTACTTGTATTTTTAAATTCTCATGTCGTCTTTAGATGAATCTGTAAGATTTGTGAAGGAGGTACCACGATCCCTCTAAAGCCCCTTCTAGGAGGACGGGGCGTAGTCCGTCCACCTACACTAGTGGTCGGAGGTGGAGCCTGAGACAGGCCTCCGTGGCCGCTTGTTGTTTATTGGATGAGCCTTTTGATGATAAGGAGGGGGTGGGGGGAAATGAGGCAAAGGAAGATTCTTCTTCGATCGAGGAGGAGGAAGGTCGAGCGAAGCGGGGGAGGGGGGTGCTGGCCAGTCCGTAGTGGACTAAGCTCCTACCTAACTTAAACTCTCTGGGGTTTGCCAATTAATGGGGGACTTTGGGATTCCACCCCTAATTGTTTAAGTTTCTTATCCTCCCAGCTTAGGCTGGCCTCCACTTCCCCATTCCCTCTTCTTATGATGAGGTCGCTCGTTTTATCTAAGTTCCCTTAAATCAGTTGGCTCCAAATTCTTTCCACTTGATGGTTGGGTTCTCCACAATTTTAGAGTTTAACAATACCCCTGTTATCGCTAGGATCTTCTCCTGAACCTTTAAGCTAAAACGCTCTTACCTTAGGGTTTTTCATTTTTCCCCTCGCTAGGGGTGCGTTTCCTCCCAGCCCCTAGTCATCCCTACCGCTGGAAGGGGAGTTTCTTCTTTGTCTTGCCTCCCCAACCTTGGGCCTTCCCCCACAAATGTATATATGACCCTTCCCTTGTTGTCCCTTTTTCTTTGTCTGACAAGACAACTGCCTTCTCCCTTTTCTAGAGGAGTTGAATGAAAGACATTATGGCTATAGAGGCTTAATTGATAGAGAGGCTTTTAGGACGTTTTGGGTTGAATCCTCGAGTTGAGTCTCTTGGGGAACCCTTGGGTATCTTTATTGTCTTTAGTTTTATTCTTTCATTTTTCTTGTATTTTGTTTATATGAGGTGTTGATTGCTGTTATTTTGTTCTTTTTGGCAGAAGACATAATGTTTTAGCAAATTGATACAAATCAAGTTTTTGAGAGTCCGAGGGCTCATGCAGCTGCTACTCCTCATCCCACCAGGTCTTCTAAGGGGATCCCGGTCTCTAGTGATTAAAGGGGGAAACGACCTATTGTCATGACTCTAAGGGCATTCTCCAAGCGCGCCAAGGTCAGATCTATGGGTGCCCCTCCAACCAGCTCTACACACCCGATTGCCTCACCGACTCCTCCTCTTCGGGGTTTAGGGAGCACTTCCTTCAAGCCCCATCGCTTTTCTTCTAAGAGTTTGTACACTCGCCAGTTGGTTGATCAAGAGAGGGATAGGGAGTCCTCCCTAGCTATAGAAATTTTGAGGGGGACACTTACCCTAGGGGATAATGCCTCCTATCTCCAGTGCCCAAGAAAGAACTTGATAGGATGTATCCTATAGGCTAGCCAAGGTGAGTGGCTTCAACTGTGCTTCATTTATTATCTTTATTTTCCTTACTCTAACCTCCATCCTTTTTATCACAAGTGGTTGCCTTAGAGTTATTTAATTTTTTATTACAAAAAAAAGAAAATTTATATTAATATAATTTTTTTAAATATATTAATAATAATATAACGAGTCGCGATTTTGAATCGCGACTCGATTTAAAATTTTTTTTTTTAAAAAAAGTGGAATCCCGACTTGAATTCGGTATTCCAAATCCCAACTTGGAGTCAGTATTTGGAATACCGACTCCAAGTGCAATTTTTTTTTGTTTTTCCATCAAATTTTATTAATTAATTATATAATTTTATTTAATAATGTATAATTAATATATTAAAGTTTAAAAAATTATAATATTAAAATTGTATTAATATAAAAAATTATAATTAAGTGTACAACTATAATACGTATATTTTTTTGTACAGTTGTAAAAAATACAATGAAATATACAATTATTCTTGACAATTCAATACTAGTACATTTGATTGTGTAGAAGAATTTCTTTGTTAGGATTGTTGCCTTGCACGCGTTTGCGCCAATCCATCTCGTTGTGAATAATTTATAAAATTATATTATTGGCTATTTTATGATTTTGGCTATTTATATTAATGTTCAATTAAACATCACATTTGATATAAAAATGGTATAATTGGTTAATTAAATTATTAAATTTGTTATATTTAACCACATGCGTAATTCTATGTATTGTTGTTTAATTACATTATATAGTAATGATAAATTGATAGAAAAAATCATAGAAATATTCCAAAAATTCTTCTACAGAATCAGATGTGTCGGTATTGGTTTGTCAAGAGTAATTGTATATTTCATTGTATTATTTACAACTGTACAAAAAATATACATTATTACATTTGTACAATTAATTATAATTTTTTAAAATTAATATAATTTTAATTAATTATATATAATTAGCAGCCGTGTTGACTGCATCTGCCCAAAACATCTTTGGTAGTCCGCTCTTCAATCGCATGCATCTCGCACGCTCATTCAGTGTTCTGTTCATCCTCTCAGCAACGCCATTTTGCTGAGGTGTCCCCGGGATTGTTTTCTGCATTCGGATTCCATGGTCGGCGCAGTAATTCTTGATACCTTCACTGTTGTACTCGCCACCGTTATCCGATCTGAGACATTTCACTTGTAGACCTGTCTCATTTTCTACTAGTGCCCTCCATCTCCTGAATGTATCAAAGGCATCAGATTTTCTTTTTAAGAAATACACCCATACCTTTCTAGTGGAGTCATCGACGAATGTCATGTAGTACGTTGATCCACCAAGAGATGACACTGGTGCTGGCCCCCACAAATCGGTGTGAACAAGCTCCAACTTTTCTTTCCTCGGAGTTCTTCCTGTGGTCAAGAAGCTCACCCGCTTCTGCTTTCCGAACACGCAGTGTTCACAATGACCCACCTCCACCGATTTTAACTCGGGCAACCGTCCTTTCAACTTCAGCACGTTCATTCCTTTCTCGCTCATGTGGCCCAAGCGATTGTGCCACAGGTTAGCCTGCGATACAGTTCCTGCAAAGGGGATGTTTGAACTGGATCCTCCCGCCATGTAGAGCGTTCCCGACTTTAGTCCTCGTGCCAAAGTCATTGCTCCCGACTAATCTTCCACTTTGCGTCTCCAAACGTCGTGTGGAATTCATCACTGTCCAGTTGTCCGACTGAGATCAAGTTCCTCTTTAGTCCTGGTATATGTCTCACATCATGTAGGATCCAGCATGACCCATTCGTTGATTTGATCCGCACATCTCCATTTCCTACAATCTTGAGGGGTTTGTTATCTGTAAGATAAACTAAGCCAAAATCACCTGAGGTGTATGGCTCCATGATGTCTTTGTTGCTGCATGAGTGGAATGAGGCCCCTGAATTCACGATCCAATCATTGGAAGAACTGCTCACACTCAACAAGAGTGCATCCGTGATCTCTTCCGTCGCGGCATTCGCTGTCCAGCCCTCCTTTTCCCTTTTTGGCGCCCGGCATTCGCTTTTCATGTGTCCGGGCTTCTCGCAGTTCCAACACACTATCTCCTTCTTGCCCTTGTTCTTCCCCCTGGACCTTGATCTTCCAAGGTATTTACCCTGTGTGTCAGGTCTCCCTCTGGACTCTGTATGTAGTGCAAAGCCAGATGATCCACCCGTTTGCTTTCTACGGGTTTCCTCATTCAACATCATGCCCCTGATGTTGTCGAACTTCATCTTCTCCTTCCCAGATGAAGTGCTCACCGAAGTAACAACCACATCCCAACTGTCAGGTAAAGATGAGAGCAAAATTAATGCTTTTACCTCATCGTCAAGCATGATATCCACAGACGCCAGCTGTGTCGTGAGTTGGTTGAAGTCATTGAGGTGATCGGCCACCGACTTCCTCTCCTCCATCTGCAACCTGAATAGTTTCTTCATCAGCATGACCTTGTTCATTGCTGAGGGTTTCTCGTACATATTGGCCAGAGTCTGCAGGACTTCCTTCGTGCTCTTCGCTCCCTTCACATGATAGGCGACATTCCGAGAGAGCGACAGGATTATTGCGCTCATCACCTTCCGATCGAGCACCTTCCATTCTTCATCACTCGTCTTCTCGGGCTTCTCTGCAAGTGGTCCATACAGGTCCTTCCCGTACAGGTAGGCCTCCATCTGCATATGCCAAAATCCAAAGTCGGAACCATTGAACCGTTCGACTGGAATCTTTCCCTCCATCTTAACTCCTTGAACCTGGCTCTAATACCAGTTGTTAGAAACTGGACCGGGTCAAGATGGACAACAACTGGAATATGAAAGAGATAAAAGACACACAAATTTGTTAACCCAATTTGGATATAAATCCTATGTCTGGGGGCGATACCAAGCCAGGAGAAAACACTTAAAGAGGAGGAAAACTGAGGAGTACAACACACACACACACCTGTATGTAAGTCTTCACCACACGTGAAAGACAACACTCACTCTCGTCTCAACTCTTTCTTTTCTCTTTCGACTACACAGAAAACTTATATGTTTTTCTCATTACTCTGCACTACAAAACAATGCCAACAAGAGTATTTATAGCCACAACATGAAGTCATCCTTGATTTCTTCAACATGAAGTCATCATGAAGTCATCCTTGACTTCTTCAACATGAAGTCATCCTTGACTTATTCAACATGTAAGCAATATTCACACCTTAACACTTTTGCCTATCCTCCTGCACTTATTACCGAGACCCCCATCCCCCATGGAATCAGGTAACTTAGACTACTTCATTCTCAGGTTATCTTTTATGAAATTTTCCTAACTTGCTTGTCAGTTTCAAGGAAAATTTGTTGATGAGGACCTTGATCAAATCTTGGGGGTGGTTAAGGCGGAAGCAAGGAGCCCTCCACCTCAAGCTACCCTATCTGCTCTTGTTGGGGAGGATGCCCCAAGAGGAGATCCTCCACAGCTGATTGTGGAGGATGCTCCCATCCCCTAATAAGAGCCTGCCGCCCAAGAGACCCCAACCCCGTCTAACCAAGTTGCTGAAAAGAAGACTTCGAGTATGGGGTAGTTGGTTGATGTATGCAAAACAATATTTCTTCTTTCTTTTCTTAGAAGGTTTTACCCCAATACGGGGTGGCGATGAAACAATTTTATTTTATTTTGGTTTTCTTGAATGCTTGTTTTCTTTCCTTTTCATTGGCTAGGTTTTAGCCAGGAAAAATGCTTTAATCAATTTTGCTTTCACCTATTGATGTTTGGGACTTGCCGCCTATTGTTGCTTATCGTGTTGCTTGCATACTTACTTATGTTTAGGCTGATGGCTTGCTATTTATGCTTCGACTTGGAGCGTTGTTGTCATGTATGAACAGGGAGTATATGCATAACCATTTGGGGACAATGGTTCCACTTTTTCTGTTCTTTTTCTTGCCCCTTTGAACCTGTTTTTTCAACTACAATTCATCTTAAAAAACACTTTTAGTTTCACGTTAATTTTTGGAGGATAAAATTATTCCTTCAAAAGAAGGGGGCATGAGGGTTTTCTGATGGGATCACGTTGTCCCTTGTTAAGGATGTTTGTGTTTTTCTCTATAGGACTTCTTCCAGATAAATTTGAGCCTCACCCTAAGATTTTACATCGAATATGTAAAAATTCCTTGCCTTTTCTTCTGGGGGATGTCTTATTGATCTTTTGCCCAAGATGTTGTTCTGGAGTATCGAGTGTTCAAGAAAGATATCCCTCTGGGGGGCATTGAGTTTTTTGAGAAAGTTGAGGATCTATACGTTGTGCAAGAACTACCAAACCCAGATAAAATTCAAAGAGAAGGAGGGCAAATAATTCTTAATTAGTGGATAATTACTTGTTTTGAGGCTGTGTTTGGAAGGGGTGATTTGAATTTGAAAAATAAATTTGGAAAAATGACTTCAAACATTTTTATATTAGATGAACTTGAAATATATCAACATATTTATTACAAAATATACTTCAAAATGGGAATTTAAGAACTTGAAATTTTTTGTAATATTGAATTATCTAAACAAGTTCTGACATATTTATATATTACTATAAATTTGAAATTCTTAGTATCAAATCCATCGATCCAAATGCAATATAAAAGAATTGATGAGATAATTATATGTAGGTTCTATTCCTTGACCCTGTTGTTTGGGCTGATGGGTACAGACGTAGGAATTTCAAACTCCAAATAACAATCTTTTTATATTTGGTTGGATGATTCCATATTTAAAAGGATTTCAAATCTTTCAATTATTAATTTAAATAAAATTTGATAAAATATTTATGAATTTTAATTTTTTTTTATCATATCATAATCATTTGATGAATATGAATCATTTGAAAGTATTTATTTCAATTCAAATTATTCCATCTAAATATACCTTTAAATTAGGGCTCGTCCCAGTATAAGAATTTTAGTTATTGCTAATTTGTATATACGAAATTGTGTAAGTTATATTGGATTGACTGTCAAATCTCTAATAACAAATTATCTAAATTTGTGTGAATAATTTTAAATTATTAATGGGCATCAAATGCTTCAAATTTGTACTTAATTTTAAATTATATTATGTTGAATATTGATGAATTTAAAATTTATTTAATATTAGTGTCACATAAAATCATTTTTCTTAATTCTTTTTTTCAAATTCAAATTATCTACCAATCCATATTATGAAATCACTATTATTTAAATATATAAAAATATAAGCATATAAATATGAAATATTCTATTAGGCATGGTGATAGGCACACTCACAAAGTGTCGACAGTCCAGCCCAAACCAAGAAGAGAGATCCGCAAACCAGCCCGGTACTTGGATTAAGCAGGAGTCCATACACAACTTTCACAAAGTTAGCCCACATTTGATGTTATCAGATTATTAGTTATGTTTGCTTGTTAACTATTTCCTTTTCCAAAAAAATCTTAAGCATTGTGGGATGAAAACACGTGTAGAGAGATCCCTTGTTGAGAGCACTAACAGTATGTAGTTATGGTGAGAATTGGGGGAGAATGAACGGAGAAATCAAATTGAAAACATAAATTTGTTTTCCTGACAGTCCAATTTCATTATCTCTTCCGGCGAATCTTGTCGCCGATTGTTCTAATTCTGTCGAACAGATTAAGGGCTTAACATTTGGTGTTTTCATTGCCTTCTCGTCCGCGCTCATCATGCAGACTCGTTCCCAGTCCGATCTCCAAGAGCTTCAGGAATCGGTCGCTGCTCTCTCGGCTTTGGTTCAGGACCTTAAGACGACTATGGACGCTCGTCACGATTCCACTGTGGCTGCGATTTCTACTCTCCAACGCCGATCCTCTTCTCCCCACCATCGTTAATGGTTCCTTCTTCGCCCCCTCTTCCTTCAGAGGTTGCCCCTGAAGCCGAACCCCTTCCTTCTCCGCCGAAAATTCACTTGCAACTGTTTGATGGTTCCAATCCTTTGGATTGGTTGTTTCATGCTGATCAGTTTTTTGCTTGCGCCGTTGCCCCGAAGCTTCACCGTCGTCGCGTTTCTTGTTATATGAGTGGTGATGCTCTCACGTGGTTCCCATGGATGCATAACAATGGGCTTCTCTCGACTTGGCCGGAGTTTGTTTCTGCATTGGAGCTTCGTTTTGGGCCGTCTTCGTATGAGAATCATCGCCAAGCCTTATTTAAGCTCCGTCAATCGGGTTCCATTGTTGACTACCAACGTGAGTTTGAGCAACTCTGCAATCGGGTTGTGGGTCTCTCCCCTAAGATTGTTTTCTATCGGGTCTCTTGCCCGAGTTCCAGCGCGAAATGGCCATTCTTCAGCCACGTTCCATTTCGCAAGCTATTGGGCTTGCTAAACTCTTGGAGTCTAAGTTCAACGATCGCCCTTTTCTGGGTCGCGCCATTCCGGCGCCCTCGCCCCTTCCCCGGACTATGGCCCCTTTTGTTGTTGCGCCAGTTTCTACTGTGCCACGTTCTGCCCCACCGGCGCTTCCCATTAAGCGCTTATCACCGACGGAAATGCAGGCTCGTCGTGCCAAAGGCCTTTGTTTCAATTGCGATGAGAAGTTTTACTCGGGTCACCGTTGCCGCCCAAAGCAATTTTTATTGCTCCTCGCTGATAAGGATGCTCCTCCTGCTTCCTCCGCTTCTTCAGATTGTCTCGGCGATGATTGCTCGTCTCCGTTATCGAGTGACACTCCTCCCCCTCTGCCGGTTTCTCTGTTATCGTCGTCTTCTCCGGCCCCTTCGCATTTTCACCTCTCTGCTGATGCGGTTTTGGGCCCGCAATCCCCTCGTACGCTGCGCCTAACAGCGTACATTTAGGGTTGCCAGTGTCGGTTCTCGTTGACTCCGGTAGCTTGCATAACATACTGCAACCTCGCATTGCCCAGTTATTGGACTTGAAAGTGCATCCTCTTCTTCCTTTTTCAGTTTTGGTTGGTAATGGGGCCTCCATTGGTTGCTCTGGTGTTTGTTCCGATTTGCCGATTCAATTGCACCAGCACGCCTTCCGTATTTCCTTCTATCTTCTGCCGGTGCACGGTGCGGATGTCGTTCTTGGAGTTCAGTGGTTGCGTACTTTGGGCCCATTTGTTTATGATTTTTCGATTCCTTCAATGTAGTTCTACTACGATGGTTCATTGGTTGTTTTGGTTGGGGATTCGTTTGTGTCGGTCTCCTTGGCGTCCTTCCCTCAGTTCATGCGTTTACTTGCTCATCGTTCGGTAGCCTCAGTCCACGCAGTGTCCATATTACCTGTTTATGTAACTATTTTTGCTGAAATCAGTATTTTGTGTGAAATTCTGATAAAAGATAAGTCAAATTTTTTTGAAAAGAGTGTAAATATAATTTTAAATTTTTTTAAAATAAAATTATAATCTCATATTTTTAAAACGAATGTAAATATAATCACGCTTTGATTTGAGTATATATTAAGCTTACATGCTGTCTTAACGAGTACAGCACAGCTGCACAGGCTTGCTAATGCTCCACTTCCACAAAAATTCAGACACTACTCTCATCAATCAACTGTCAGTAATCAGTATCTAGTACAGGTACCTCTGCTCCCTCTTTAATCACTGGTTCATAGTCAAATCCAACAAAGAAAAAGGGCACTTCCTAAAATGGGGGAATTACGCTTTGATAACGCTGTCTCCCTCCTTTTCTTTTTGCTTTGATTGGATGCACTTCTTACCTAATCAAATACATTCAAATTCTATAATTCATTCTATATATTAATAATTATATTTAAATTTTATTTAATATGAAATTATATTTTTCTTCAAAAAAATTTAAAATTGTACTTAAACTCTCTCAAAAATTTTCATTATACCTAATCCCGTTTTGTCGGAGTTTGAACAAAAAATATTACATAAGTTATTAACTTTGTCCCTTATTTAAAATTCGGGAAAAGTATTATTTTAGTCTGCTAAGTATGCCTAATTTTAATTTTAAATCCGATAACTATGTTCATTTTTGTTTGGATCCAGTAACTTACGAAATTGCTTACTTTTAGTCCTCTAACAGATTTTCAGACAATTTTACCTCTATGCAACTTTTGAAAGGCAATTTTAGTCCATATGCACTCATAGGGGTAAAATTGTCCGAAAATCTGTCAGATGACTAAAAGTAAGCAATTTCGTAAGTTACTGGATCTAAACAAAAATGGACATAGTTATCGAACTAAAATTAAAATTAGGCATACTTAGCGGACTAGAATAATACTTTTTCCTTAAAATTCTCATGTATATGTTTGTATTTATAGAGGAATTAATATATAATATATCGAGAGAGAGTTATTTGCAGTTAGACCCCTTCTGAAAATGCGAAATTACACGTTTTCTTAAAAAAAAATTGAAATTACACTTAAACTCCCTTCGAAAATTCTCCATTTACACCTGATCTATGGACGAAAAATATTGTTGTCCGTTAAAATAATTACATAAATTTTCAATGTTGCTCCTTATTTAATATTTTCATATATATTTTTTTTACTTATAACGGGATAAACGCAATATCTATACTATTATAAAAGAAACCTTTCTGGCATACCAATTTTTTAATCCAAATTTACCCTTTATTTCATTTCTTCTCTTTAAAAAAATTGATCAAATTAGTAATTTTAATATTTTTTAATAATCTCACAATTATATTTTTATCCTCTTAATTACCCACTGCTCCACATTTTTTTCATATTTATTATAATTTATAATTTATAATTATAATTTATTAATTTCATAAATTCTTTTTTCTTATCATCACATGAAGATTTTTTTATATACTCACAGGAACCGCATGCAACAATAAATAGAATATATATGTATATATATAAAGTGAGGTTAACACCATTGTATTTTTTTCCTTATAAGTGCAGAATTATTATATGGGAATATATAATAATAAGTAAAATTAAAAATTTATGCAATATTTTTGCTTAGTTAGTATTTTTTTTTTCAAACCTAACAAAAAGAGGTCATGTGTAAATAATAAATTTTTGGAGGGAGTATATACATAATTTTGGAATTTCATCAAAAAAAAAAAAGTACAAATTTGTATTTTTAGAGGGATATAAGTATAATTAATCATATATATATATATGAAATGAAATTGAGATGGTTACATTTTTATTGTATTTATTGTAATTAATATTTTTATTTTATTAAAGTTTATAATTTATACATGTATATCAAAATTTGTTATTATTTTAATTAGAACCTCACAAGCAAAAATTATTCAATAACTTTTTCGAATGCATTAATTGTGAATATATATTTTACTTGAATTATAAATTAAAAATTAAAACTTTGTATAATATATATTATATTAATACTGATAATTTTATTTAAATACAAAAATAAATACTAATATATCTTCTTTTATCTTAATTAAGAATAAAATTAAACAAAATGGAGTAAATTTAATTTATGACTGCAGGTAATTGATGGAATTGATTTTTTACGGGATGTGATTGAGTAGTTAAGTTATTTAATAGGACAAACCATATAACAATATCTTCTTTTATGCCAACTCTAATTCTTATATTGTTGTAATTTTAAATTATTTCATAATACGTTATCAGCACGAAAACTTTATATTTTCAAGAATAGTCCACCTAATTATTAAAGAAATCTTTGTAGTAAGATTTGATTTTCGAAGGCATTTCTCCAAAGTGACATATCGAGTTAAATACTTTATTACTTATATGACTCGTCATTTCATAGTATTATTATGCGAACACGTTAATTTTTGATATATTATATGAATGTACTATCTACGTATTCATCAATTTTTAATATACTGATCTTCATAACATTAGATGTTATATAACTTGTTTTGTTGATTTTATGATCGTACAATTATATCGAACCTTGCAAAACTTAACTTTGTGACCCTTGACATTACAGAGAAGAATTATTTATCTTAGGTATTAAATGTTGAAATTCATTTAGATGCAAAAATGGTCTTGGAAACAATATCAAAGAAGGTAATGAAGCATCTAATCAAGATGGGGCCAAAATTATGATTTTCCTTCATTACTTTAGAATAAAAAATTGAGTATCTTACCGTAAAAGACCAATTTGTTCTTGGGAATAACTTGGAAAAAAAAGGTATGACCACCAGAAAGTCGTCATTCTTTCAAAAGTTCGCTATGACTAGATGGATTTGGGATTGCATGATATTAAAACCTTTAAGTGAGTATAATTATGCGATATTTAGAATCAGTTCTCAATTGAAATTGTGTGGAGAAAAATCACGGTTGGTGATAGTTAGACAAAATATTTTCCACCTTCGATACATCTAATATGCTCCTGCAGCAACAAAATTGTGAAAAAGGTTTTACGAAATATTCTGAGATAATTCTTTGTTGTGGTGGTAAAGGTCATTTGTAGAGAATTTATGTTGTCGTTGTGGTGGCAAAGGTCATTGGTCACGTCCTGTCGTACGTCAAAGTATCTTGTTGACCTTTACCACGTATCGATAAAAAAGAAAAAAAAGAAAGAAAGAAGACTGAATCAAATTTTGTTGATGACGGAAGTGATGGATATATTTGATATGACTCATTTAGACGTTGCCGATTTATTTGCTTATCCAAATGGGAGAATTGACCACTTGACTGGTGATGGAAGTGTTGACAAATAATTTTCTTATTTCTTCTTTAGTATTATGAATTTAGTATCCGATATGTTTTCTACGATAATGAAGAACTTATTTATAATATTGTTTCTCATTAATAGCATATTCTGATATCGATTTTACATTTCTGCCATAGTTTTAATAAAAAATGAGTATCCATTTTGTTAGTATCAATGTCAATAGTGAAGATATGTATCTCGTTGCTAGTGCCACAACTAACACTACTTAAAAATTAAAAGTACTTTTCTTATTTAGTAATGCAAGATGCCAATGTTCATACTATATTTGGAAGTGCAAAATTAATTGCGGGTTCCGAAAGTGTTAATGTATTGCTACCTGGTAGAACACAATTTTATATTGATGATGCATTCTGTTCCAATAAGTCCCAAAGAAATCGTCTAAACTTTAAGAATATCCTTTGTAATAGATATCTTATTGAGACAACAAATGAAGATAATATCGAGATCTCTATATTACAGGTGCGATCTTGGGAAAGAAATGCATATTTGAAAAATTACTGGTATTTTTTTTAATTTGTACTACACATATATGAGTACAACTAAAAAAACCATACTCTCGTAAACCAAAAGTTTACAAATCATAATAAGTTTGTTATTTGGCATGTTAGGTCATTCCGAATCAATCATGATGTGGAGAATAATTGAGAATTCATGTCAAGATAAATTGAACACCCGCCATATTCTTCAATCCAGTGATTTCTTATGTTCTGTTTGTTCTCAAGGAAAGTTAATTATGTTATCACCACCAACAAAATTAGAAAATGAATTTGTCCCTTTTTTTGGACATATACAAGGCGATATTTGTAAATTGATTTAAAATAAATTAGTAGAGGGGTGGATGTAGCCAAGTGGATCAAGGCAGTGGATTGTGAATCCACCATGCGCGGGTTCAATTCCTGTTGTTTGCTCGTTTCTAAAAAAAGAAAAGAATTTTTTTTAGTGAATGTATCACAGCTTACACCTATTTTTTTTTTGTTTTTTTTTTTTGTAAAGACAAAGAAAGAAATTCGATAATCTACAGAGAAACCCCTCTTCCAAGTGATAAGATAAGAGCCATTTCCACTATCTTTCTTGGATTCCAGATCAAGATGAATTGATTTCTATCTAAGTCTATTTAGATGTATAGCTATCAGATCGCGACTTCATGTACCAAATATTTCTATATCGCCGCATCCGATATTTTTGTTACGGCAGTGTAATAGAGAATGACTGTAAGAAAGAGACTTTCATTTCCAGTCTTTTATTTTTTTATTGAATTTAACGAAAAAAATAGAAAATTCTCTCTCTTTCTAAGAGATCCACATGCCATGAGGACCATTTTGATATTTCATGGTTTTAATTAAATGGTCAACTAGATGGTCACATGTGTCCTTGTTATCATCTCGCAACATGGCGTTTGAGATATTGCTTGCTCAATTAATTCGATTACGAGCATATTTCTTTGATGAAGAAAATACGTCTTGATAATGCTGGTGAATTCACTTCTCAAACTTTCCACGACTATTGTATGTCTATTAGAATTTATGTTGAACATCTTGTATTACATGTTCATACACAGAATGGTCTTGTAAATAATTCATTCAGCGTCTACAATTAATTGCAAGACCGTTACTCATGAGACACAAACTTTCCGATTCTTGTTGGTGACATGTAATTTTGCTTGCAATAATACTAATTCGCATTAGACCAACAAGTTATCATGAGTCATCTCTCCTATAATTGAGTTTTGCTCAGGAACCTAATATTTTTCATTTAAGAATTTATGGGGAAGCAATATATGTTCCAATTGCTTGACCATAGCGAACTAAGATGGGTCCTTAAAGGAGGATGAGAATTGATGTTGGATTTAAGTCTCCATCCATAGTAAAGTAACTTGAACCATTGACAGGAGATTTATTTACAACTCGATTTGTCGATTGTCATTTTGATGAATTAGTTTTTTCAACATTAGGAGGATGATAGTAAGCAGCTGAAAGAAAAAATAGTTGGAATGAATTATCATTACCTAATCTTGATCCTCGTACTAATCAAAGTGAATTGGAAGTTCAAAAGATGATTCATTGGCAGAATTTAGCTAATCAACTGCCAGATTCATCTACTGACCCAACAAGAGTAACTAAATCTCATATTCTAGTTGCTAATGCTTCGATAAAAATTGATGTCCGTATTGGATAAGCTAATATTGCAAATAAGTCTAAACGCCTAAAGCGATAAAGGCTATATATTGCTTAAAAACCCCTGAAAAGAAAAGAAGTTACAAATCAAGATGGCAAATTAAGAATACAACTTCAAAAGAGTTTCCAACATAATTACTATGTCAGTTCCAGAAGAAACTCTGGTATTTGGAATTCATGAAAATGAAGAGATCTCAATAAATTATATCCTAAATGGAATACACTGGACCGAAATGAAGTCATCATCGATGATATTTTGCATATAATATATTGCTCAATGTAATAAACGATAATGAGGATCATGAACCAAAGTCTGCTCAGAAATGCAAGCAAAGAAATGATTGGCCAAAATGGAAAGACGCATTTGAGACAGAATTAGACTTGCTTACACAAGGAAAGGTTTTTTGGACTTGTAGCATGTACACCTGAAGATATAAAGACCAGTGCGATATAAACGAGTATTTGTGCGAGAATGACATGAGCAAGGTGAAATTGTAAGATATAAAACAAGACTTGTTGCTCAAGATTTTTCTTAAAGACCCGGTATCGATTATGAAATGACTTACTCTCCTGTAGTGGATGTAACTACTTTTCAATACTTAATTAGTCTGGTAGTGAAAGAATGACCCAATTGGTAGTGAAACTCCCAAGAGGATTTCATTTGCTCGAAGCATACAATTCACATTCTTGATAACATTATATTATCGAATTAAATAAATCCTTCTCTGGGTTGAAGCAATCTGGACAAATGTGGCATAATCGTTTGAGTAAATTTATTAAAAGAAGGATATAGAAATGATCCCATTTGTCCATGTATTTTGATGAGATGATCTGAAAATGAATTTGGTATACAGTTTATGTCGATGACTTAAATATTATTAGAACTCCAAAAGAGTTTCTAAAGGCTATATATTGCTTAAAGAAATAATTTGAAATGAAATATTTAGAAAGAACAAAATATTGCCTTCCATTACAAGTTGAACATTTAAATAATAGAATCTTTGAGCATCTAAGAAGCTTATATTATGAAGGTGCTAAAGCGATTCTATAAGGAGAAATCGCATCTATTAAGCACCCTAATGGTGGTAAGATCATTGGATGTGAATAATGACCCTTTTAGGCCTCGATAAAATGATGAAGAATTGCTTGATTTTGAAGTACAATACCTTAGTGCAATTGGAGTATTAATGTATCTTGCTAATTATATAAGATTTGATATAATATTTGCTATCAATTTATTAGCAAGATATAGTTCTTTACCCACTCGAAAAAACACTGGAATGGGATTAGCATATACTTTGTTATCTTAGAGGTAGGATGACTATCAGGTTATTTTATTTAAAGGTACCAAATTCCGATCTAATTGGTATGTAGATGTTGGATTTTTTGTCTGATCCTCATAATGGCCGATCGCAAATAGGATATTTATTTACATGTGTGGTGGTACAATAATTTTATGGTGATTTAAGAAACAAATAATAACAACCTTATCATCGACCATGTAGAAATTATAGCAACTAATGAGGTAAGTTAAGAATGTGTTTGGTTGAGATCCATGATTCAACACATCCGAGAGACTTGCAGATTATCATTTGGAAATATTATCTCGATGATCTTATATGAAGATAATGCAACATGTATTGCTCAATCAAAAAAAGGGTACATCAAAGTGGATAGAGCGAAACTTATTTCACAAAATATTTTCTCCACTCATGATCTTCAAAAGAATGGTGGTATTGATGTTCAACAAATCCGTTCAAGTGACAATCTAGCATATTTGTTCACCAAGGCACTTCTCACTGCAATATTTGAGAAGATAGTCCATAATATTGGCGTTTCGTCTCAAAGATCTCGACTGATACTTTTAATGAGGCGGAGTCCATACGCACTACGCTCTTTTTCCCTTGACCATGTTTTTTTCACTAGGTTTTCCTGGTAAAGTTTTTAATGAGGCAACATATAATCGTGTATTAAACAATAATGTGCTCTTTTCCCTTCACTAAGTTTTTGTCCCTCAAGGTTTTTCTTAATAAGGTTTTAACGAGGCATATTCTTAATTGATGAACATCCGAGGGGGAGTGTTGTGAATTTAGAAGTTGTGGATATTCATCTTCATCCCCCATACTCTTATATTTCCTCATATTCGTCAGATTTAAATCTATAATTTTAGAGTCACGAGGCCTCCAACTTCATCATTGAGCTAGCCATCGACATATTAAGTGAAAAAAAAAATGTTTGTAATTTCATCACTAAATTGTTATTTTATATTTGTCATTAATTATTCATAATGATAGCTATATTTATAATTTTTATTGTGTATAATATAAACAAGATGACTTTTATATAATCTTTATCACTAATAAAATTGTAAAAGTAATTACTATGACAACAGAAATTCTTGTTCCCTTGATTAACTTTAAACCCTTACTATAATTTTAGAATTTTACTCATTTAGATTCATGTGGTAGGATGTGATTATCTCTCTATGCATGTGATTGTCTTTTTAAGATGAAGCTACCTCCTCTTGATGATTCATCTTTCACTAAAAATAAATAATTCCCTAAATTATAAATTATTATAATTTAAAAATTATGATAAATTAATATTACTTATTTTTATTAAACAATTTTAATACAAAAATTTAAATTTTAACTATAATTGATAAAAAGTTACTATGCTGTTACCTATATTCAAAATATTTATCATAGTTTTTTTAAATATGATTAATGTTTTAGCCTCGTTTCACTATTAAAAAAAATTAAGTTTTCACTATATTATAAACGACCACGACTTAAAAATCATGGTAAATTAATAAAATTAACCACATTGAAATAAGACCAAAGAAAAAATTTAAATTTTTACCACGATTAATCAAAATTCACTATGATTTTTAGCCATAACCAAAATATTTGTCATGATTTTAACGATGACTAATGTTTTGGTCACACTTGCAGAAACAACAGTTAATGCCCATTGCGAAATCATGGTTAATTTGTATTTACCATGATTTTCTTCTTTTAATTATAATAGTTAACCGTAGCGAATTATTTTTTTTTAATATTTGCAGAAACAATGACTAATAATCATTAATGCACAATTGCCATAATTATTTATTTTTAATCGTAATTAACATAGCAAAAGATATATTTTTTTCTAGTGTTCGTTTTTTGTTTCTGGAATTTGTTGGGGGAAATGATTTTATTATTAATTTTCTGTACTATTTTCTTAACACAATTGCAATTTCAATCTTTTTCTCACCGAAGTTTGCCTTTCTCGTCTGAAAAAATGCATGCGCAACTCACTTGACCTTAAAAATGTAAGGTAGTATTCTTATTCGCTCATTTTTGTTAGCATTTTGTCTTTTAACTTTTTAGATTAGTATAAAATTGGGTCTTGTATCTTTTTAATTTTCATGATTTCAGTCTTTTTTTCCGTCAGAGATCAGCTTATCCTTCTCCCCGATAGATGTGAACTCAGGTTAAAAAAAGACTAAAATTATAAAAATTAAAGAGATATCGGACCAAAATACTACTCTAAAAATTAAAAAACGCCAAATAACCTAAATTAAGTATCAAAAATAAATTTAAGCATTCTTTTAAATCAGATTTATTTTCTATTTTAATTAATATATATACATTATGTAAATATAATAAATGGTGTAATTTTTATATATATTAAATAAAATAGAAGCATAAAAAATTCAATCTGAAACGCTCTTTAAAAGAAAAATTTATATTTTGGGTTCGGCCAAATCAAATCAATTCCCAACATAAGTATCATACACTTAGAATATGAGTGACAACTTTTTTTGATCTGTATACAATAAATATACTAATTTGACATATAATTAATTCAAATATTATGAAACTCGATTCGAATTAGAATTTTCTCTTTAAATGGGGACACCAGCCCTGCTTTCCCATCACCACAACTTTCACTAAAACTTTTATCGCCATGGATCTTGAGAAAGTTTTTCACATGAAAGGAGGGCTTGGAGACAACAGCTATGCCAACAATTCTTCACTTCAGGTCTCTTTCTCTCTCATCTCATCTCTCTCTCTCTCTCTCTCATTAATTTTTTGGTTTCTTGACAGAAAAAGGTTGCTGATATGGTTAAACACATAACCCTGGAAGCCATAGAAGAAATGTTTACGGCAACAAGGCCGAAGAGCTTAGGCATAGCTGATCTGGGCTGTTCATCCGGGCCCAACACGCTGTCGAACGTTAAAGAACTTGTGGATGCTGTTGAAAACACCAATCGGAAAATCCAGCAGCCGAGGCCCGAATTCCGGGTTTATCTGAATGATCTCCCGACAAATGATTTCAACACTGTTTTCCAGGCCTTGCCCGATTTTTACAGGGAGCTGAGGAAAGGGAGAAACGACGGGGGCCCGGCTGTATATATCGCTGGTTGTCCAGGCACATTCTATGGCAGGCTCTTTCCGGACAATAGCTTGAACTTTGTCTATTCCTCCAACAGCCTGCACTGGCTGTCCAAGGTCAGTACTAGTTATAATCTTTCTTCATTTACATATGTGATATATGTCTAGCTTAAGTCTATAATTGTTTGAGAAAGCTGAGGTTATTGTAGGATAATAAGCTTTAAAAGTTGTCTCACTTTGTTATGTTTTCATTAGTTTACACTTAAAAAAAACTACTATTGACTATACTTTTAACAGTTATGAGCTAATATGTAGTAAATAATTGTTATTGACCACGATTAAATAAAATTGATGTAAAAATATGGATTTTCTCACCAAAAGAAAAGTTATTTGTCATGGCTAAGAGCCATGCTAAAATTATTTGCGATGGCAATTATTTTAGCCACCCTCGCAGATATTACGGCCAACAACCATTGTACGGCCGTGGTCAATTACTGTTTGCTACGACTATTTGATTAAAATGTTGATTTTTTGGTAGTGTTAATATTTATATTTGTGTATTTATTATGAATAAAAATTAAGGTTAATTACACTAAAACCCTATTTGAAAATACAAAATTACACTTTTTCCAAACAAAAATCGAAATTACACTTACACTCTTTATGAAAATTCATCGTTTATACATAATTCCCTTTTATTAAGTTTGGACAAAAAAAACTGACATTAGTAAAAATAATTACATAATTTTCAGCTTTACTCCCTATTTAACATACTCATATACATTTTTGTAATTATAAAAAGATATATGTAATATATACATATATATATATATATGGAAAAGGTTAACATTATTACATTTTCTCCTTATAAGTACGAAATTAATATTACACGGAAATATTAAACAAGGGGTAAAAATGAAAATTTATGTATTTTTTTTTTTCCTAATGTCAGCATTTTTGTCTCAACTCTAACGAATAGGGATTGGTATAATCAATGAATTTTTGAAGAGGGTGCAAGTTTAATTTGGAAACTTCTTTAAGAGAAAGAGTAATTTCACATTTTCAAAAGAAATTTGAGTGTAATTAATCCTAAAAATTTATTACACTTTTATAAGTTATTCTCATTTTATCATCCAAGGGCCATAGTTCTACATTTGGAGGTTTTGGAAAACGCCAAACACCTATAATTATAGGACTAAAAATTGCAATAAAACTGTTTCTCGGAGAAGTCAAACCACAAATGTTGTAACTCTCATCCGTGTACCTTTTTGTGTATCTTACATAGATCTTGTGATAAATTATTTAATTAACTTTATATATGTACCTGTTGAGATTATTTAGAACACAAATTACACGATCATTCACAAGTAGAGATTTCTCATGGAATTGTTGCAAAGTGCTGGAATTGGGGCAGGTTCCTTCAGGGATTTATGACGAGCAGGGCGTGTCGATAAACAAAAAGAGCATATACATATCTGAGAGGAGCCCGTCAGGGGTACCGGAAGCATTCCTCAGACAGTTCCAGGAGGACTTGTCATTTTTCCTGAAGTCGAGGTCTGAGGAGGTTGTCAGTGGAGGGAAGATGGTGCTGCTGTTGTTGGGAAGGAGTGGCCCATACCATGTCGACAGGAACAGTTACATCTACTGGGAAATGCTCTATCAGTCTTTAGCCACCCTTGTTAGTCAGGTATAACCTACAAGATTATTACTATATGTATATATGGAAGAAATTTTGACTCAAACTCCAATTGTACAAGTTAAGAGTCACACACTGAGAGGGGTTTTTTGGTTAAGTTTATCATAGTTATAATTATTTTATTATTGTTTAAAAAAAATTATAAATATCCCTTTGGTATTAAAGATCGTCTAACAAATATTATATCATGATAACTCATTGTAGGGAGGTATTTGTTAGATGATCGTTAATTCCAAAAGGGGTATTTTTAATTTTTTAAACAACGAGTAGGTATTTGTACGGAAAATCGCATTTTTGGTCCCCAAATATTAGGTTCTTTTTCAATTTAGTCCAATTTGTTATGATTTTCTCACATTGCATTCCATTGAAAATTTTCTCAATATTGGTCCTCACGTACATTTTTCACCAATAATTGACAAAAACTATTGAGAAATGCTAATGGCTCCATTAATTAAGGACAAAAAGTAATTGTGAGGACTAAAATTGAGAAAATTTTCAACTTATAGGATGTAATATGAAAAAATCATAACAGATGAAACTAAATTGAGAAACGACTTAATACATGGGATTAGAAATGCATCTTTTTACTATTTTTAATTAAGTCTGAATTATATTATCATACCCCCAAGACAGAATAAAGGTATCAAGCCTTATTCAGGGCTTGATGGATTACTTATGAGTCGTTATTTATTATAATAAACCATAGATAAAGGTGGATAATTGGAGGCGCAATCCACCTTTATTATCAGGGAGTTTAAACGTCCCTTCAAAATATATGTGAAAATAATTTAATATTTACATTTATATTAATAAGCTGCAGAAATTAGTAGGGAGTTGATTATAATTTTTTGTTTAAATCAGCCTAATTTAAGTTAAACTAAAGATATTTTTTTTGATAGTAAAATATTACAAACAACTCTTAAATTAGATGAAAAATAAATACAGATCAAGATATACGTATAGTCCTATAAAATTGTTATAAAGTATTCAAACTCACATCATTAATATGACAACGTTGGATGCTTACTAATTGATCTTCAACCAAAGCTAACTTCCCAAATCTTTTGTAGGGTGAAATAGAAGAGGAAAAGTTGGAGTGTTATGAGGTGAACTTTTATGCGCCATCAAAAGAAGAGTTGGAAGAAGAAGTAAGAAAGGAGGGTTCTTTCAAAGTGGAGATGATTGACAAGTTTGAACAAGGGATTGATATTGGTAGTGATGGGGATAAGTATTCAAGCTACGGACAGGCAGTGGCCAAGACAGTGAGGTCCATTCAAGAATCAATGATTGCACACCACTTTGGAGAGGGTGTTTTGGACAAGCTGTTCCACCAATATGCTCGATTGGCTGATCAAGAAATGGCCAAACAGGGACTTGCCTCCACCCACATTGTTCTTGTTCTTACAAGACTGTGAGGGGGAGATGACACGTGGTGCACTATGGGGCTAGACCATCTTAGCTTTTGTTTGGTTCAATAAGAGAAAATGGAAAGTGTGAGGGAAAAAGAAAGAGGGA
The DNA here is from genome assembly GCF_000512975.1 of Sesamum indicum. NCBI lineage: Eukaryota > Viridiplantae > Streptophyta > Magnoliopsida > Lamiales > Pedaliaceae > Sesamum > Sesamum indicum. The sequence continues at coordinate 24,682,807 of NC_026150.1, forward strand.
CAATAATACTTTTTTCTTTAATATAAATTGATTTGATAGGCGAATTATATTTTATAGTCCTACAAAATAGGGATTTAATATATTTAGTTTTTTATTTTATGATATTTTTAAAATAGTCAAAAAAGTCAAAAAAAACTCGACACATACAGTTCTCAATTTTACGAAATTTATTGAATTAAATGTGTCGAGTTTTCTTAATTTTGAAACCATTTTGAAAATTCCATAAAGCATGGGATTAAATGTGTCGAGTTTTTCTAATTTAATATTATTTTGAAAATTTCGTAAAGTAGAGGACTAAATATATTTAACCCTTTTAATAATTTACCAATAATTATCGTTGTTCTCTATGGAGGAAAAATAAATTGCACTATTGAAGGGAAATATCATCCTAACAAGGAAAAAAGAATATCTACCTCAAAGGGAAGTTTGTAGTCAAACCTACCAAATCATCGTAATATGGTAGATTACTGAAATACCCCAAGCAAACAAATCGTAGCCATGTAATAGGGGTAGGTAAGGGACAAAATGGTACTTCACCTTCACCTATCCAATATAACGTAACTTTTATGTAGTAGTATAAATACGCGCCTTCATTTGAGATGAAAAAAGATGATGGAATCACTTGTATCAAATTCTAGTGAAAGCGTGTTGAATCGCACCTCTATAAAATAAATTTAGTCGATCTGGCTTTTTGACGACATCATTCTCGTTATATATTTACTAGAAATTGAACAAGTTAGCATTGAAATATTTAAATGATTGAAAAAATAAATTAAACTTGAAAGTTTATTAATTAAATATGCAGCAAACAAGAAGAAGAATGAAATATTTTTAGATGCGAATATCAAAATAAAAATTAGGCAATATTAGTTAATAAAAAAAATAAATAGGTATTGTTTTTGTCTTTGTTAGCATAGTTATGTTTTCACTTTTCTATCCAATTTTATTTTCAGTTGCAATTATTTGCTCATCAAATATAATATTTTTTTTTAATAAGAACTAGACAATCTCTTACTAAAAGTCTTATAATTATATAGGAAAATTGTTGTTTTAGTTCTATAACTTGGGACAGATGGCGTTTTTTCTCCTGAATGAATTGATTTTGACAATATAGTTTTAGAATTTTAATTTTTTTAAATTTTAGTCCTTTCCCAACTAATTTCTCTAGAACATTGCATGCGACTTGCACATGATCCAATTACATTACAATCTTAGTCCTATAAATTAATTTGTGCAACACTCTTAAGTTACAGGAACAAAACTGCAATTTAGTTAGGATCATGTGCAAAGCACTTGTAATTCTTGTGTAACAAAAAATGTCACAATTTTAAAGTTAAAAGTAAAAGATTAAAGTTGTCAAAATTTTAAAATTAAAGGACTAAATTGCAAAAACCAATATATGCAGAACTAAAAATGTCACACCATTTAAATTACAAAACTAAAAAATTGTATTTTTTCTAATAATAATGTCTTTCATACCTTCCCTTCAAAGTACAAAGAAGAGATTAATATTTACGATGGAAATTGGAAATTCATATAAGGAAGTCAGCAACTAAATCTCTAATATACCCTCCATTGAAAAATAATAATGGGTAATTCATAAATAAATAATTCCGCATATTGTCACATAATTGTGGATCGAATTAATTTTAGCAGCTGAAATATGTCGATTCATGTATCCGATTTGACTTGTCTACTAGCCCATGCTTTGATTGGATCACGAATTCTCTCGTTATCTGGAAGATCATCTCACAAACTTCTTCAAGATTCCCCCACGTTGGATCTTATTTGAAATCTTGTGCAAACCATGAACATACCTTGCTCGCCTTAGTGGATTACTACTAGAGCAACCCACTCGTTTACATACCTTGGAGTCTATGGTAATGCTCCAAGGAAGAATGTAGAGAGACTATTTGGAGAGAGCATATTTTGGGAGAGGGTTGTGATAAACTCATTTGTATCACACTTGTGTTTTTGTATCCCTTTGATCACAATTATGTACCCTATTTATAGAGGGGACACACTCCTTTAGCTGGGGGTCTATCCTTCTTTTTTGATCTTTGGGAAAAGGGGTTAGAGTGGTTGGATAAGCAGTAAGTCGCCTTTATCCATCTTATGGATAAGTCCACAAGACCCTTCACTGACAAGGAGTCTCAGCCACCAAGGAGCCTTGACTTTTAGGGAGTTCTTCCTTATCTTAACTGCCTCCTCAAGGCTGACGTGGTCTGGCAACTAGCTAGCCAGTCAATCGTACGCCATGGTGGAAATCGCTAAATGTGGGCCCTTAGGCTGGTTATCCTTATTAGTCCACGTGCATAGATTGAGTTCAGGGGTACCTTGGGCCTTCGTCCTCCGTCCAGGGCTAGTAGGTCTCCTGGGCCACTGAGACAAATATGTTAGGCGGCCCTCAAGCCTTGTTGCTCTTATTGGACTGGGCCTCCTTAGGCCATATGCATCAGTCTTATTGTTATTGATTTCACCATATTGCATCCTATGTACAACACCCCATTAATGTTAAATTCTTAATGCAATCAACCCGGCCTCTTAATATTTAATGGAGCTCATGTCTCCACATGATGTTTTTATCAGAAATTTAATAGAAATAAAACTTGGGGCCAAAATTATAAAAAAAAAAAATAATTATGGAATATGATAAGATAAAATTAATAACGATAAAAAATTTGAGTTATGGAACCCTAAAATACAGGTATGCTACACTGGTACAAGAAAAAGAAGAAATAAAATGAGGAGTGGGGAGGTCTAATTTTGAAATGAGTGTTCGCTCTTGTGTAGTGTTTTTATATTATTGGGTGGTGCTGGGCCAAAGGCTTGACATGCGATAAAAGTTATACATATATATATATATATATATGATGATAATTGATATAAATTAATTATAAAAGTGATCTAAGAGTGGAATTAGTAATGATTATGTTTCACAAATGAAAAGAGGAAAGTTGAGTCCTAATTTTACAAGATTCTAATCTCTTTCATTTTTCAAAAGTTAAAGTTACTTTTGCCCAAATCTGATGGCCTCCCTCATTTACTAATTAATTAACACATTTCCAGACTATAATATGAAAAATAAAATAATTTTTTTTGGTATATATGATCATATTAATTAACTACTTCTTCAAACTATATATATAATTTATTGAACCTATAGAAATTTGAAAGGAATAATAATTTAAAAATAATACCTACAACCTATAATGCACGGACACTTTGAAAAATTACCCGATGCAGTGTCGGACACGTGTTGGCGACGCGTCGAACACGTATTAAAAAGAAATGATAAAAAGGGAGACGGCTTCGGACACGACATGTTTTGGAAGGGTATTCGATACCTTTTGGACACATTTTGATATTTTTTTAATTTCAAAAGGTTTGGCCAATTTTTTTAAAAAACAAATTAAGCTTAACAAAAATTAAAGAAAAAAAATTAACCCACTCATCTCAAACTAAAAGTTTTGAGAAGAAGCTATTAAAAATTTGGGAGATGGTTATGATGATTTAATTAATTTGAATATTAAGAATTTTTCATTGCGTATTTTCAAGATAAATTGACTATATATATATATATTTAAAGCCATATTTAATTAAAAATATAGATGTAAGACATGCTTATTTTATATTTTCTCTTGATATTATTCATATTGTATATTTTAATTTTATGAGAATTTATATAATAAGAATATATATAATATATAACAGTGTTGGTGTTGTGTTGTATATAATTTTTTTTTATTTTTCGTGTCGCAATGTCCGTGTCTATGTATTATAGCCTGCAACATATGTATAACGCAAAAAATAACATTCATACTGAAAATTATACATCCTAGAATTAATTAATTAAACATCAATACAATTTGACGACCAAAATCACAATCTAAAATTGTTTGAGAAGCGAAACTGCATAAGTGGCTATGTTTGAGAACATGAATTGTAGTTATCCCTGTTTTTCACTTTGTTTATCTAAAATCATTTAATATATTCAATTAATCATAAATAAAGTATAATTCCTTCATAAAATTAGGGACATGGGAAAGAAAAATTGAAGCTGCAAACCAGAAATATGTAGCAATTAAATAAGAGGGAAAAGTATTATCTTAGTCCACTAAGTATGTTTAATTTTAATTTTAGTTCGATAACTATGTCCATTTTCATTTAAGTCCAATAACTTACGAAATTGCTTACTTTTAATCATTTGGCAGATTTTCGGACAATTTTACCCCTATGCAACTTTTGAAAGACAGTTTTAGTCCATATGCATTCATAATGGTAAAATTGTCCAAAAATCTGTCAAAGGACTAAAAGTAAGCAATTTCATAAGTTACTGGACCTAAACAAAAATGGATATAGTTATCGGAGTAAAATTAAAATTAGGCATATTTAGCGGACTAAAATAATACTTTTCTCTAAATAAGAAAATGAATGATTAGGTGAAAAGGTTGTAATGAAACTAAAACTGGCAATGATGAGACTTTTCAGTACTCATCTGTTAAAATATATATAACTAAATAAACTGATGGTACGTTATGACATTTTATGGCACAAATTCTTATTGATCACTCATTAGGAGGTAATGATGATTAGAGATTAGACTACTTAACTAATGTTGGTACGGAGTATTTAGTTCAGATCAATTAAATTTGAATTAATTAATTAATTTTATGTAATTAATTGTTGATTTATCTTTTCAATAGACCATTCATTATATTCTGGTTCATCAACTTCTCTATATTTCCCTACCATTTTAAAAAAAAAATTATATAAAAAAGAATATTTGAAATATTTTTTCAAATATTATTGCTAGCTAAATCTCTTGAAATTTTAATTACATTAGAAAAAATATGATATTTAATCATAACTAGTTGTCATAGTTATAAGGAAAAAGTATTAGTTTAGTCGCTAAGTATGCTTAATTTTAATTTTAGTCCGATAACTATGTCCATTTCTTTTAGATCCAGTAACTTATGAAATTGCTTACTTTTAGTCCTTGGCAGATTTTCGGACAATTTTACCCCTATGAGTGCATATGGACTAAAACACTCATAGACTAAAACTACCTTTCAAAAGTTGCATAGAGGTAAAATTGTCCGAAAATCTGCCAGAGGACTAAAAGTAAGCAATTTCGTAAGTTACTGACCTAAACAAAAAATGACAAAGTTATCGGACTAAAATTAAAATTAAGCATACTTAGCAAACTAAAATAATATTTTTTTCTAGTTATAAATAAAAAGTCGTAGTAAATTGCCATTGACCACGATCACGGAATGATTGTTGGCCGTGATTTTCACGAAATTGATTAAAATATTTATTATGATTAAAAACGCGTTGGCAGAAACTCTTGTCATTGTTCACATAAAACTATGGCAAAAAAATGCCTTCAATGGTGATAACCTAATTTTTTTTAGATACCTAGACAACAGTAATTTTTTTCTCTAGTGTTAACATAGCTATTAATTTAAAATTATGAGTTCGAATCTAATAAGACGTGTGGGTGATGTCTCATTTTGTGTGAATGTCTAACTTTATGTAAACTTTTATATTTATAATTTATTACTGTTCTTAGTTATATTTCTGTAATATATTACTATTATTAGTCATATTGATGTATCAGTTGAATTGATTTATTATTGAAAAAATATTTATATATAAATAATTAGTTCTGAAATATTGTTTATATGAGTAATTTTATATATGGAAAAATTCAATTTCTTGATAAAGTATTTTATAGAATTATGATCACTAAAAACTGATCTGCATTAATTAATAATTACACATAATTGTTCAACCATGATGAAGCACAATCGCCAGCTTTTCTTCTTCATGAAACTTGATTTGCTTAGCAATGAATGCTTCTATGGCTCTCTGGAACTCCTCGTTGCTCAGTTCATCCACCACCTCTGCTCTCTCCGCCGCCACCTCCTCCACTCTCAGCCGCCTCTCCGTCTCCGACCGCCGCAGCTGCTTCCCGCAACTACTACATGGGTTATTATAATCCTGCTTCGAAGTACTCATCGTCTCCGACGACTGGCTCCTCCTATGAACTTTGACTTTTGTCACTTCGAAAACAGTTTGCTTGTCTTGGAACATTACAATATCCTCCGCAGCGGGAGGGGAGCTTCTGCCGGCGTCTTTGATGAACTCTGGGCAGAAATATTCCATGTGGGACTCGGTTACATTTTGAGAAGTAGTCTGCGGTGGGAAGATCAGATCGCCGGGGGACTTGAAGAAGAGGGTTAGGACTATGACGTTGCTGAGGAGGAAAATGAAGAGCGGACTAACGACGACCCTTGCGAGCTGCCGGAGGTACTCGGCCGAGATTCTGAGTGCGAACGGCAGGCGGGCGGACGCCCATGTCAGGAAAACCAGTAACAGGAAGATTTCCATAATGCGAAGTAGCTTCTTGATTTCCATTTCTCTCTCTGTCTCTCTCTCTATAGATACATAACATGTGGTGTGTGTGTGTGTGTGTTTTCTAAATTGATTTGTTGGAAAGTTGAGAAGGAAAGAAACGCATTGGGAAAAGAGGATGTGACGGAGCTGAGAAGTACGGGAGAAGAACTGTCAGGTGTGTGTGTGTGTGTGTGTGTGTGTTTTGGGGAGAGAAGAGGGATGAAATTTTGGCTATAATGTAGGAAGTGATTCGTTTGAGAGGGAAGGGCTGTTTTGCCTTTTTTTTTATAGAGCTTTTCCATTGACACAAAAATAAATAATTATTATTTTTTTTTGTTGTTTGAAATTTTTTTTAATTCATTTTAATTAAACAGTCGTACAACAATTAATTTAATTTATTAGTATCTATTAAATTTTCATTAATTTTTTGTAGGGATAATTCTATCTTACTATGAGGTTATGTATAATTACACGTAGATTCACTGTGCTATTAAAAATTACATCTAGCACCCCTAAGGTTTACTTCCATTTAACAAAAATAAGTCAATTTGTTAGTAAAGATTCACTGAATTTTTTGATATTAACAAAAAAATTAAATAAAAATTGATATTTAGCCTCGATTGACTTATTATTGACTTATTGCAGGTCAAATAATTTTTTCGACTAAATTATCCTTTAAGTGGTGAAGTTATACCTCCTCATATGCATTAACATGTGAAGACGTATGGGAATAATTCGATTATAGACCTATAATATAAATGAGTAATAATTCAATCGAGAGTAAATATCAATTTTTTTTTATTTTTTTGTTAATATTAGTAAATCGGTAAACTTTGAGGGGACATATTTGTTAGACGAAAGTAAACTTCAAAGGTGCTAAATGTAATTTTTCAAACTATAAGGAGTCTATGCGTAATTATATCAAGCCTTAATAGACGAGAGTATAATTATCCCTTTTATTATAATGAACTGAACAAAATATCTTGTGGATGTTGAATTATATAATTTTACTTATTATTATTAATAATTAGTTTTATTTATTATTATTATTATTATTATTAATTATTGTATCTAGTTTTCAAGTATGTTATGGATATATAAATAGTAAATGAAGTGTGCTGAACAATTACACTGACAGACAACAGTAGTACTCTTCATCAGAAATAAAGCTGCTTCCCACTAGATTTTCCGGAATTGGATATTTTATTTTTATAAATCTTATTGTTATTTTTATTTTATTTAATTTAGGAAAAAGTATTATTTTAGTCCGTTAATTATGCCTAATTTTAATTTTAGTCCGATAATTATGTCCATTTTTGTTTAGATCCATTAACTTAAAAAATTGTTTACTTTTAGTCATCTAGCAGATTTTCGGACAATTTTACCCCTATGAGTGCATATGGACTAAAACCGCCTTTCAAAAGTTGCATAGAGGTAAAATTATCCGAAAATTTGCCAGAGGACTAAAAGTAAGCAATTTCGTAAGTTACTTGACCTAAAAAAAAATGGACATAGTTATCGAACTAAAATTAAAATTAGACATACTTAGCGAACTAAAACTAATACTTTTCCCGTTTTGTTAGATTAACAAAAAAAATCTTTATATTTTGAAAATAGACAACCCCCCCTTTTTCAAAATCGCTGCATAAAAACCCCATTTTGTTGCAAATTGACGGAAAGTGGTGTGGACGAGCGGGTGGTGCCCCTAGTTGTCTATTTTAGCCATTTTGGTCAATATTTTAGCTCATTTTGGACTAAAAAACCCCTCATATGAGTATGTAAGATATTCAAGTATTTTTTACTTGTTTTGTGTATTTTTTTTAATTTTCATCTCTTTAAAAAATTAAAAATACAACATTATATAAAATTTTTAATATTTAAGAATTTAAATTAAAAATTAAATTACAATCACAATATAAAAATTAAATATCTTAAAACATATGGATATTAATGAAATATAAAAATATACATTATCAACTAATTTAAAAATATTATATAATTAAAAATATTAAATTAATTATATTTAAATTTATTACATTATAAAAATTATACCTTATAATTTTTTATTTCAAAATTTTTTAAAAATACCAAAAAGATAAAAATATATTTTCTTATACATATTTATATACATTATTTTTTTATTTCAAAAATTTCTTAAAAATGTATTCATAAATATAAGATACCAAAAAAAAATAAATATGTACTATATCTTATAAAAAATAATCCTAATATACTATATTTAATTTTTCAAATTTAAGTTAAGTATTTTTAGTGGACTATTTAAAGGAAAAAGAAACTCAATATATATATCAAACAAAATAATAATTAAGTATCTAATTATTAAGTTAATGGAAAAAATAAACTAAATATAGTTAAGTAAATTAAAAAATTAAAACTAACTATATTAATAATTAAGTTAATTAAAAATTAACTATAATTAAATTAATTAAAAAATTAAGAAAAAAAATGTGGGCATCAGCCATCAGTTGCCCTCTTTTTTTCTGTCTAGGCGGCGTCGCTGCTGTCCTTATCTTTTTTTACTGGGCGACGATCTCTGTTAGCCAATGACGCGGTCGTCTAGATTTGATTTGTGCGACGGCGATGTCTCCAAATCGGAGGATGGTCGGGGCAGGGGTGGGGATGGGGGCAGGCGGTGGGGAAGGCAACGGGAGTGGGGTGCGGTGGGAATAGGGTTGTTTTTTAATTTTATTTTTTATAATATATATTTAAAATTAATAAATTTAAACCCTTAAATTTTTTTAAAATTTATGATCTAACGATTCAAATTAATTGATTAGATTTGGCGGCTCTCATCTAATCAATAATGGTTCAACGGTCATTAAAAAAAGAACAATATATGGTATGTAAGGGTATAATGGTCAGTCTATGGTAAAGTTTAACGACGTTAAGCTTTGATAAAAGAAAAAGGGAGTATGTGCTGAATAAAAACAAAGGTTTTTTTATTTTTTTGGCGATTTTGTCTTGATTAAATTATGTAATTTTAGATGGAGGTATGCAATGATCAACTTTGTCTTTGGAGCAATTTTTCCTTTTTCTTAAAAAATTAAATATTATAAACAAAACAGACGAGTTGGATTGAAAATTTGGAAAATTTTAAAAGAAACACTGAAGAAAAATTGAGTTTTCGTTACACTTTAAATAATTACATCTTGATGAGGGAAAAATATGTCAAAAGACAAAATTATCCCTCATGGGGGTTAATGTGGGTATTTCAGCAGCAAAACGTCTCATTATGGCAAGGATTAACCAGATTTGATTATGGACAAGATATGCGGCTTCAATATGGGAGGATTAGAAGGCATGCGATCAGTGGACATGATTAAAGGAGAGTTGATTGCCTGAAGACCCACACAAAGAGCCGTTACCATAAATACAGTTTTCTTATAAATAAGGGGAGATTAATCATTAATGGGGTAAGATGATTCTGATCTAAGAAACCACTTAATTTTATCACCTTTGTCCAAATCTGACTTAGGCATCAGAGTGTCGTCGTCGGAGTCGATCCCGAATAGCCTAATCATCTTTTGTGATTCATAGGTATTATTGGTCCATTTGACGATTCCCTTCTGGGACAACGATCGAGGTCGAATTACATTTCGAGACGGATCAATTGGCGCCGTCTATGGGAATGATTTCTCATACAACCTGAGAATCATGGAAGGAGATTTAGGAGGAAACGCACCGGGTTTGGAAACGACAGTGGGAACTGCGGAAAGAACTATTCAGTTAACAAGGATAGAACTGCAACAACTGATGGAGGAAGCAGGGCGGAATGCGATCGTAGCTTACGAGCGGAGAACTACCACCCCCATCGAGAAAGAAACCGCAAAAAGGAAGTGATTCGGAGGAGGAGATTAGGAAAAGATGTCGGGAACAAGTGGAAAGGCTACAGAGAGAAGCCGACGCTTACCTTCTGAGGTCGGATCGAGCAGTCGAGAAAAAAGCCATCCCAGGGTACCCGCCATTTCTCGAATTGAGGTGGATAATGTGTCAAGACAAATTGCCCAGCTCGGCAAACAGATTGATCAGCTCAAGAAGTGAGGCGAATTGGTCGCCCAACACCGGAACTCACCTTTCGGCAATCAGATTCTGACAGAGATCGTGAGCCCAAACTTTAGAATGCCGGACTTACCCAAATATGATGGGGCTAAAGACCCACAGGAACACTTGGCGGCTTTTGATTTGGTGATGAATCTCTATGGGCAGTCTGGTCCGATTAATGCGAAACTTTTTGTCACGACTTTGACTGGAAAAGCTCAAGAGTGGTTTACCAATTTACCACTAGGAAGTATCGAATCCCATGAACAGCTAGTACAAAAGTTTACTTTCCACTTTGCTAGTAAGAGGAAACAAAAGCGGTTTTGCCACACACTTGTTCACCATAAGGCAGCAAGAAAATGAGACTCTGAAAAACTTTATGGGGAGGTTCAATAACGAGACGCTTGAAGTGCAAGACTTGAGAATAGATATGATGGTTAGCATCCTCATCCATGGCTTAAAGAAAGGACCACTCGCGTCTGCATTAGCAAGAGACCCACCGGCAGACATAGAACAATTGATGAACCTGGCTCAGAAATATATAGATGAAGAAGAAATGAACGCGATGAAAGATGGAGAGTGGAAGATTGATAAGGAGCAAGGAAGAGATCGAGTTCGTTATTACAAAGAGGAGGATAAGCGACCAAAACACGATAGAGGAAAAGAACCGCCCTACCTACCCAAATACCACAAATATACTCCGTTAAATATGACGCGAGCTAAGGCGTTGCTAATGGTGGAGAAGAAGGATGTTTTAAAATTGTCTAAACATACAAGATTTACCCCTGCGAAAAAATTCTCTAACAAATACTGTCGGTTCCATAGGGAAAAAAAGGTCACGATACTGAGGACTGTTACCAGCTCAAAGACGAGATCGAGAGGCTAGTACGTCAGGGGTACTTCAGAAATCAAGTGGCTAGGAACTAGAATAGGGGAGATCGACGCAGTAGATCACGGAGTCCGAATAGAAGACCCAGTGGCGTAGGGGACCCGCAAGTAAGGGAGAATGCGCCTGTGAAAGGCATCATCCATACCATTGCAGGAGGCTCAGCAGATGGTTATTCTCGGAGATCGAGAAAAAAGTTTGAACGGAAAAGGTTAAAAGGAAAGGAACGGAAAAGTTATAACCTGTCGCTCAAAAAAGGAGAAAAGCTTGAAAGGAAAAGAAAATTCACTGAAACCAGCGAGAACGGATGGAAAGAAAAAGGGAAAGAATAGAGCCAATTGAGGAGCATAGGGAGATCGAATTAGTGCAAGGAGATCCAACTCGCACTACCAAAATTGGATCAACAATGGATAAAGGATTAGAAGCAATGATGATCGCTTTCCTTCGCAGCAACGCGGACATGTTCGTATGGAAACCCTCAGACTTCGGAGGGATCAGTCCTGAGGTAATAGTCCACAAGCTCAATGTCGACCCGACCGTACGACCAGTACAGCAGAAAAAGAGGACGTTCGGGTTAGAAAAGAATCGCGTCATCAGTGAGGAGGTCGACAAGCTGTTAAAAGCTGGGTACATTTCAGAAATCCAATATACAGATTGGCTGTCAAATGTGGTGGTGGTACCAAAGTCTTCCAGGAAATGGAGAATGTGTATTGATTTTACTGATTTAAACAAAGCATGCCCAAAGGACCCGTATCCACTACCGAGGATTGATTTGTTAGTAGATTCAATAGTGGGCTACGAGCTTTACTCAATGATGGATGCCTACCAGGGATATCATCAGATCTTAATGGCAAAAGAAGATCGAAACAAAACATTGTTTGTGACTGAGCAAGGTATTTTCTGTTACAACGTTATGCCTTTTGGACTAAAGAATGCAGGTGCAACCTACCAAAGGCTCGTGAACAAGATGTTTAAAGACCAAATCAGACGCACAATGGAGGTCTATGTAGATGATATGCTGGTAAAGAGCCGGCGGCCAGAAACCCATTTGTCTCACCTAAGAGAGAGCTTCGACATTATGAGAGCTTATGGGATGAAACTCAACCCAACCAAATGTATATTCGGCGTTGGGGGAGGCAAATTCCTAGGGTACATGGTGAGTAGTCGAGGGATAGAAGCTAATCCAGAAAAGATAGAGGCAATCCTGCAGTTGAAATCACCAACCTCGGTTAAGGACGTCCAAAAACTGACTGGTAAGATCGCTTCACTCAATCGATTTATTTCGAAATCAGCAGATAGAAATTTACACTTCTTTAAAGTTCTGAGAAAAGCTAAAGAATTTAAATGGACAGAGGAAAGTGAACGAGCATTCCAAGAGCTCAAAGATTATTTGAGATCGCCACCTTTACTCGCGAACCCCAGACAAGGTGATGTGTTGTATCTGTACTTGGCGGTATCAAAAAATGCTGTGAGTTACATACTAGTAAGAGAGGAAAAGAGGGCCCAGAACCCAATTTATTACGTCTGCAAAATGTTGCAAGACGCTAGCAGAGGTATACTACGATCGAGAAATTTATCTTGGCCCTGGTGGTAACTGCCCGGAAGTTGCGACCCTACTTCCAATCTCATAAGGTTGTAGTGTTCACAAATCAGCCACTCAAAAGCATACTGTCACGACCGGAAGCCTCGGGAAGACTAATTAAGTGGACGGTCGAACTTGGCAAATTCGATATCGAATACCAGGCAAGGACGACAGAAAAAGGATAAATATTAGCAGATTTTGTAATGGAGCTCGCCGGAGACCAAGGCTCAAATAGCGAACTAGCCTTGAAGATCGAAACATGGATGTTACATATTGATGACTCATCAAACGCTAGCAATGGAGGGGTAGGGGTTCTGCTTCAAGGGCCTAAGGGTATTGAGATAGAGGTCGCGGCAAAACTATCCTTCTCGACAACTAATAACGAAGCGGAATATGAGGCCTTGATTTTGGGGTTAGAGCTTGCTCGCGATGCTGGAGTGGAAAATTGGAACAGATTCACAGTTAGTGGCGTTACAGATCGAAGGAACTTATGAAACGAAAGAGAAATCTATGACTATGTACTACCACAGAGCCAAATCTTTGATGGAAAAATTTAAGAGATGTTCGATCCAACAAATCCCGAGATGCAAAAACGCCAGGGCTGATTTACTTTCTAAATTCGGAGCCTTATTATCGGGGATCAAAAACTGAAAAATCACGGTGATGATAAGAGATCGGCCAGCAATCTTAGAAGCACAGGAAGTCAAGACGATCGAACCCGCATGTCCATGGAAGGACGAAGTTGTGTGATATCTTAGAGAAGGAATGCTACCGAAAGACCCAATACAAGCTAGGAGATTGAAATTCAGGGCAACAAGGTTTGTAATGAACGAATTCGACCTGTATAAACGATCCATAGAAGGACCACTGTTGAGATGCCTGAGTTCTGACCACGCAAGGTATGTAATGAGGGAGATTCACGAAGGGAGTTGTGGTAACCACTCTGGTGCTAGATCGCTAGCCCAAAAGATCTCGAGGTAAGGGTATTTTTGGCCCACTATGTTAAAAGACGCCAAAGAGTTGGTACAAAAATGCAAAAGCTGCCAAAGACATGCCTTGCAGACGCACGTACCTGCCACTCTCTGAAACCGATACAGATTACTTGCCCATTCGACCAATGGGGAATTGACATCTTAGGACCTCTCCCCCCCCCCAGCCAAAGCCCAAAATAAGTACATAGTGGTCGCAATTGAATATTTCTCCAAATGGGTCGAAGTAGAAGCGGTGTCGAAAATATCTGAAAGGGAGATGATCAATTTCATTTGGAAAAATATTATCTGCAGATTTGGAGTACCTAGGACGCTAATATCAGATAATAGCACACAATTTCAAGGCAAACGGATTACTACTTGGCTGAAGGAATTGAAAATCCAGCAAAGTTTTACATCAGTTGGCCATCCGCAAGCGAATGGACAAACGGAAGTGACTAACAGAACTATCCTCCAAATACTGAAAACCAGGATAAAGTCAAAAGGGTCGTGGGATGAGGAGTTGCCGGGAGTATTATGGGGTTATCGAACGACCCCAAGAACCGCAACAGGTGAAACCCCTTTTTGTTTAATTTATGGTTCTGAAGCTGTTATTCCTGCAGAAATTGGCGAAAAAACTTAGAGGATAGCAAGCTATGACTCAACGACCGACAAGGAGCAGAGAGCATTCGATCTCACCATGGTGGAGGAAAAAAGAGACGCAGCATATGCGAGAATACTCCACTACAAGGGATTGATGTTGAAGAATTACAACAAAAAACTAAGGCCAAGGGAATTACAGATTGGCGATCTAGTTCTAAAAAAGGTTGAAGTCTCCAAACATGTGGGAAAACTGGGCCCAGCATGGGAGGGACCTTACAAAGTAACCGAGATAAGAGGGGGATCTTACAAGCTGGAAGACATAAATGGGTGGGCCCTCCCACGACCATGGAATATACGCAATTTGAGAAAATTCTACGCCTGAAAAAGGTCACATGTAAATAATCTGAGAAAGATCCATCATTTTCTAAGAACCTGGCAAAGGTCGCAATAATGTAAATGATCTGAGAAAGATCCATCATTTTCTAAGAACCTGGAAAATGTCACAATAAAGTAAATGATCTTAGAAAGATCATCATTTTCTAAGAACCTGAAAAAGGTCGCAATAATGTAAAAACGATCTAATATAAATCTCCCAGTTAAACCTGAGAAAGGTAGCTATAATAAACGATCTGAAAAAGATCTCCATTTTTTGCTTATGGAAGGACATGCTGAACAATCTGAAAAAGATTTGTTTTATGATATGCATTGACACTATTAGCGACATCTGAAAAAGATCGCATTCCTTCCAAAAAGAAATTAGAATCTGGAGTGCATTAAAAATAAAAACAAGAGGTCCAAAAATTGCATGGACACAGATCCAAGATGCAAGTACAGAGATACACATACAACTTCCAGAAACATCCACAAATCATTAGTTTTGTTCGATCTCATCAAGTGAAATCGCGAACTCATCTTCAACGGGCAATGGATCTTGCTCTTCAGGAAAAGGTTGCAATTTGCCATCAAGACCAGGATCCAATTGTGACACATCAAAACCAGGAGCAAAACCTCCCAAAGTGGTCATTTGGCTCTTACATCTATCGAATCCCTGCATTAGATAATCTGCAGCTTTGATCTCCAAGGCTGATTCAAAAGCAGGGGCTTTCATGAAATCGCGAGCACTCTGAAGGCGAGCTTCTTTGATGCGCAAAGAGAAGTCGTCTGAATTAAGGAAATCATCCCGACCTTCAATGGCCCCCACGACTTTCCCAACTGCATGACCAGCAGAAAAACCTTCCTCCTTTACCATTTCCCTCGCCCTGGCAACCTTGGAGATCAATTTTTCTTCCAACTCTTTGTTACGAGCTTCAAGGGCAGCTCGTTGATTTTCCAAATCCAGTTCGCGAGCTGAGGACTCAGATATTCTTTCGTAATTCGTGGTTCCTACGTTCTGCTACGATCTGGTTCCTTCGAAACCCAACACACTTCAGAGAGAGCCCGTGAATGAAATTGGCAGCCTGAGGAGGGGAGGTCAGTAAAAAGAAAAGTGTTTCAAAGTATGAATAAACGAAAACGAACCTGGATTAAAGAATGGGCTGTATGTTCTTCAAGGCGAGTAAAAGAGGTCTGAAGAAAAGCAGCTTGATCGCGAGGAAGGAAGCTCGCATTATAGAATTCCCAAGAGTCCTGACCTGACTGGGTACCGAAGACTGTGCTGCTGGAAGATACCTTCCAGTTTGGGGCCAACTTTTCACCTTCTAGTTGAGCTGTCAAATGATGTGGAGTGCGCAAATCTTCCCGAGCCTTTTTCTAGCACTCAGTGACGTCATTTAAAAGCTCCATGCTCCTCATGTCCTCTGCTCTAACGGATTCAGAGGGTAATTCGCCCTAAGGGACCGGGATTGACTCTCGAAATAGATCGTAACGGTCTCTTACCCCTCTTCCTGCGGCGACTTACCAGGTCTCTGGGGCTAGATTCACCAGTACGAGAACCATCAGGCAACCCCTCGGTTATTGAACAATCCAAGTCTCTAGATCGTGTGTCTTCGCTCCCAACAACAATAGGAACGGCGTCCTTTGGACTACCTTGGGGAGCAGAGGAGCTCTCCACTACTGGTCGAGCGGAGACAACCGGAGAAGATGCGACCTGAGCAGCGGGGGAGGACACTTGTGCTGTTGCAGCCCTAATCCTTTGAGTAATGCGAGCTTGAGTAACCATATTGTCTGCAAAAGGGGATGTTAGTTAGAATATAACTATCTGCGACGGAATTTGAAACTAAACCAAATGAATCTTTCACCTAAGGATCCCTCCATTGGGAGGGGTGCTGGAGTAAGGTGCGCGAGCCTGAGGATTTCTTCTACCAGGATCTTCTTCGGATCATACCGGTAGGAAGTCAGGTTGATTATTTGGTCTCATTCCAACCCCCCTCCTTTGATCACAGGTTTTGATTTTTCTATAACCCACTCACACTTGAAAGGCCACTCTCGACCTGGAGGAGGTCGGATGAAGATAAACTTCTCTTTCCAAGGGCCTACATTAGAGGTTAATGGATCTAAATATCTACAGTCTCTACGCGCGGACAGATAGAAAAAGCCTTTATCCGCCGATCTACTAGAGGTGGTAAAAGAGTACAAGGACAAAAAGTTATCAAAATTCGGTTCAAAATGATGAACTCTCATGATAATTATAAAGAGTATTATATGACGGATAGAATTGGGGGATAGTTGCATAGAGCATAATTCAAGGCGACTAAGTATCTTAGCCACATAAGGGCATAAAGGGAGCCGTAGCCCAGCATCAAAGTGATGAAGCGAGAAGGCCCAAAAACCCCTTGGTGGGCTATGCATACGATCGAACGACCTGGGAATAACGACCTCGAAGCTGTTGGGAATATAATACTTTTCTTTTATGCGATGGATTTGTTGCTTTACAGTGCTAACTATACCAGCCCAAGGGTTACACTTTAACATAGCTTGGTATTTTTCATAAGTAGGGTTATCATCTGAGGACGACGCCTCAGCTCGTTTATCGCGACGCGATCTAACCCTAGATGGACCCTCATTAGGAACAGGGAGCCCTATTCTATCAGAAAGAGTAGCAGAATTTGAATCAGAAGTAGAATGGGAAGAAGACATAGTACATCGAAAATCGAGAACGTAATGGAGCAACTGGTAGGGGATCGATACGAAAGAAGAAGCGACCTTGATAGTATAAGAGTAACCAAGACTGGATTTGAACAAGACCCCTATATATATAGAGAGGGCGGGATATCAGAGAAAGCCAGAACCAGTACGGGGGTGACACGTATTGGCGTACTGCCCGAGGTGACCACACTCAAGCAACACGTGTCTCGAATTGAAGCAACTGAATTAGAAAGATGGCTTCTCGACTTCTGTATGCGTGAAGGGTCACAACACACAGAAGTTGGGGGGCTAATGATGAGGGAAAAATATGTCAAAACATAAAATTACCCCTCATGGGGGTTAATGTGGGTATTTCAGCAGCAAAACGTCTCATTCTGGCAAGGATTAACCAGATTTGATTATGGACAAGATATGCGGCTTCGTTATGGGAGGATTAGAAGGCATGCGATCAGTGGACATGATTAAAGGAGGGTTGATTGCCTGAAGACCCACACAAAGAGTCGTTACCATAAATACAGCTTTCTTATAAATAAGGGGAGACTAATCATTAATGGGGTAAGATGATTCTGATCTAAGAAACCACTTAATTTTATCACCTTTGTCCAAATTTGACTTAGGCATCGGAGTGTCGTCGTAGGGACGATCCAGACTAGCCTAACCATCTTTTGTGATTCACAGGTATTATTGGTCCATTTGACGATTCCCTTCTGGGATAACGATTGAGGTCGAATTACATTTCGAGACGGATCAATTGGCGCCGTTTGTAGGAACGATTTATCATACAACCTGAGAATCATGGAAGGAGATTTAGGAGGAAACACACCGGGTTTGGAAACGACGGTGGGAACTGCGGAAAGAACTATTCAGTTAACAAGGATAGAACTGCAACAACTGATGGAGGAAGCAGGGTGGAATGCGATCGTAGCTTACGAGCGGAGAACTACCACCCCCATCGAGAAAGAAACTGCAAAAAGGAAGCTATTCGGAGGAGGAGATCAAGAGAAGATGTTGGGAACAAATGGAAAGGCTGCAGATAGAAGCAGGCGCTTACCTTCTAAGGTCGGATCGAGCAGTCGAGAAAAAAGCCATCCCAGGGCACCCGCCATTTCTCGAACTAAGGTTGATTATGTGTCGAGACAAATTGCCCAGCTCGGCAAACAGATTGATCAGCTCAAGAAGCGAGGCGAATTGGTCGCCTAACACTTGAACTCGCCTTTCGACAACCAGATTCTGACAGAGATCGTGAGCCCAAACTTTAGAATGCTGGACTTACCCAAATTTGTTGGGGCTAAAGACATACAGGAACACTTGGCGACTTTTGATTTGGTGATGAATCTCTATGGGCAGTCTGGTCCGATTAATGCGAAACTTTTTATCACGACTTTGACTGGAAAAGCTCAAGAGTGGTTTACCAATTTACCACCGGGAAGTATCGAATCCCATGAACAGCTAGCACAAAAGTTTACTTTCTACTTCGCTAGTAAGAGGAAACAAAAGCGGTCTGCCACACACTTGTTCACCATAAGGCAGCAAGAAAATGAGACTCTGAAAAACTTTATGGGGAGGTTCAATAATAAGACGCTTGAAGTGCAAGACTTGAGAATAGATATGATGGTTAGCATCCTCATCCATGGCTTAAAGAAAGGACCATTCGCGTCTGCATTAGCAAGAGACCCACCGGCAGACATAGAAATATTATATTAATATAAAAATTATACAATAATAAAAATTAAAAAAAATAAAACCTAATCTAAACTCTCCTCATCAACAACGTCCATATCGTCATCGTTTGGGGTGGGGGGAGGGGAGAGGGGTCTTTTATAGGTTGTGCTAGGGCAATAGTGGAGGCGGTCGGCTGTGACGGTTCGCTAGTCGAGGAGCTACTCTGCATGGACTTCATCATGACCATCATGTTGACCATCACTGTCTCCAACCGGACTATCCGATCCTCCATGTTTGGACATAAGGGTGGTGGTGGCGACGATGAAGTGTAGGTCCGGCTGCAAATGAGGGCTTCAGAACCAAGACCAAATATATGGCTTTTGTGCTTGTTCCCGACCGCTGCCAACCACAGCTACTGCTCTGTCATTACCACTAAGGCCTCCGATTGTATCGAGGTATTCATGGTCATCCACCATGACCTTAGGTTGATGATCCTACATCATCTTCTGGAATGTATCCTGCAAAAGAAACCAAATCTTACAATTTTACACAAAAAATATTTTAAACAAAAATAAAATTACTACTATTACGTACCGCCACCTCAGCTGCTTGACAGGCCGACCAAACTCTGCATTATGTACAAAAATCAAACAGTTGGTATAACTTTGTAAAATACTGAATACTTACCATCTTCTTCTTGCACATGCAGACAGAGGAAGATCCTTTGCGGTACACACTAGAGGACGTCACGGGATTAGCCGCCTGGTTCGCCTTATTCTTAGCTGACTCATCTTGGAAGTCCACGATGGGCCAATATAACTGGAGTTGATGAGCCAAAGTGGCTTGACCAGCTCTTTCCGGGGGATAGCAAATCGTTTTCGAATGAATTTGCCTGCCCACATGTGGAAGACCCGGAACATGGACTCGTCGTCACAGTCCCACCAGTAGGTCATCTACAAAACATGAAATAAAAAAAATAATAGTGAAATTCATAAAATAATTTAAATTATAAGATGATACAATTTTTTTTAAAAATACATTATCTTTAGGCTCTTAAACCAGAATTGTTGGTGCTTTGGTTGCACCCCCCTTAAACATCCCTAAGGGTGGGAAAAGTGTCTTTGCACCACCGCATTGATGCTCTCATAAAATTTTGTGACCAGACCTGAAATGACATATTAACTAGTGATTTTAAAATAAAAATGATACAAAAATAACATAATAAACAAATTTACCAAGCGTTATCGAGGTTGATATACTAGCATGCTGATGGTGGGGGGACTGTTGGTGGTGTTGAACAACCCACGGGTGGGTAGGATCAGCCGCTAGGGGGCAAGAAGGCTGTCTCGCCTCTTCAACTGCCGGTATTGTAGCTGAAGGTCCAACCATGCCAAGTGGTGGGGTGATCGGAACACTGCTTCAGTAATATGGGGAGCACCAAATGGCAGTTGTGAAAAAGGCGGGCCATGACGGTGGCCACAACCACGAGCATGTTGTCCACGTCCTAGAGGAGGCAGACCACCACTAAATTATGTTAAGTATCAGTTTTTTAAACTATTGAAAAAATATCCTAATTTTATAATTATTGAAAATAATATCCTCAATGTGTGATTATTACAATTTTATTATTTACATAATATTATTATTTGAAATATTAGCCTAATTATGTGATTATTTAAATAATATTAGTATATATTATTGGAAATATTAGTCTTATTTTTTTATTATTATAATTATTATTTGAAATATTAGCTTAATTTTGTGATTGTTGTAATTATTATGTAAATAATATTATTGTATATTATTTGAAATAATAGCGTAATTTTGTGATTATTGTAACCATACTTATTTAAATATTATTATTATATATTATGGAAAATATTAGCCTAATTTTATAATTATTGTAATTATTATGTAAATAATACTATTATTTGGAATATTAGCCTATTTTTTCTATTATTGAATTATTATGTAAATAATATTATTATTTAGAATATTAGCCTAATTTTGTGATTATTGCTAAACTCTTTAATAAGAAATTCATAAGCGAATCGCTTTCGGATTTCGCATTCATGAAAGAAGGTGCAAGATTTTCTTCACATTGATCTTACGCTGATGAGATGGATAACGATTGATCTTACGACAACATAATGGCTACAAATATTGTAACTCTGTAACTAAGGAGATTGACTAACAATGAATATTTCATATAAAATTATGTATAAAAAATATCCAAATAAAATTAGGTATATAGACAACAAAATGGCTACGAATATTGCGATAAAGTGTAAATTAGTTGAACCTTTATTGTTTACACTTATTTTGCAACTTTTATTGCTAATGCAACGACTTAGCTACAAAGTTCGAATTAATTTAAAAGATAAAAATTATAGAATATCTTAGGCAAAATTGCAAAATTGGTCCCGTAAGTATGGGGGTGGCAGAATTGGAACCGTAAGTACAGGACTGATAATTTTAGTCCTGTAAGTATTGATTTTTTGGCAATTTTGGTCCTTCCGACCAAAATTGCCCAAAAATGCGGCGGAGAAATTTGGGGCTTAGGGTTCCGACGTCCACGTGCGCAACTTAAACACGTAAGAGCTTGTGTGGCCAATGACGTGGCATTAGGTGGGAAAAAGAGCTCATCTTTCCGCTTTTTTCACCGTATGTAAGAGCTCTCTCTCTCTCTCTCTCATTTTTGCTGCTGCAAATGAAGTTGCAGGTGAAGAAAAACAGCAAAAATGTCTTTGGTGTGTCGAGAAGCAAGAAAATAAAATCAAGAAATCGAGTTCCATTTCAGTATCTCTCAGATAAAAATAGGGAAGAAGTACAGTGATTATATTTGAAGGTAGTTACTAACAAACCCAACGACTAGCTGCTAATCAACTAATAAAATCTCACTTCTACAAGAATTGTGTTAGGAGAAACACGATTGCTCCTTGCTAATAAAAGTGTTAGTGCAAGTTGTAAAACGACAACTTTTCTCTGTGAAATAGCAACTTTCTTCGACAGAGACTAGACTTCCAGGCTCTGTTCATCACCTTCTTCCTTCAGCTTTCTTCTTCAATCCTGGGGCTTTCATCCCTGTCTTCATGATGTACCATATTTGGATTGAGGAAACAAGTGTAGATTCCAAGGCATTAGGAGTTCACCGGATTTTTTGGTTAGCAGCATTGTTGATCAGGTGCTTTCCATGCCATCTTCTAGAATCCCCACTGGTGACTGATGGGACCAAGTGAAGCGAATCTCAAGTAGTGCCTAGAGAAGGGGCACCGAAAGAAAACATGTTGATAGCTCTCCACTAAGTGCTGAACAGAAAGCCCAATCGCTCCTTATCTGCAGTGGACAATCTCTCAAGAATCTCCAACCAAATCAACTGCTGTTTTTCTCATTGCTGAGCAAAATAGGAGCATCACTTCCTCATCGCTGTCATCTCCAATGGCCTCATTCTTTATCCGCTCTAGATGTGGGTCAACAGCATCATCGACATCCTTCAGGTATGTATGCAAGAATGATAAAGAAGACATTTTTGCTGTTTTTTTTCACTTGCAACTTCATTTGCAGCAGCAAAAATGAGAAAGAGAGAGAGAGATCTTACATACAGTGAAAAAAGCGGGAATAGGAGCTCTTTTTCCCGCCTAAAGCCATGTCATTCGCCACGCAAGCTCCTACATGTTTAAGTTGCGCACGTGGACGTCGGAACCCTAAGCCCCAAATCTCTCCGCCGCGTTTTTGGGCAATTTTGGTCGGAAGGACCAAAATTGTCAAAAAATCAATACTTACAGGACTAAAATTGCCAATCCTGTACTTACGGTCCCAATTCTGCCACCCCCCCATACTTACGGGACCAATTTTGCAATTTTGCCTTTATTTACAAAGTGAACTATGGAGTTATCGAATTTTTTGAAACAAAAATGTTACGGACTCATTTGCATTGGAAACAAAAATGGCTATGAATTTTCTGATGCTATATTAATATATACAGCTACAGAACTTCTATTTCTATAGTGATGACACTGTCATGGAATTTTTGGTAGAGAAATTGCTACATACTTATTTTAGGATGCACTCGAGTGGATTTGGAGACAATTCTAGAGTCTAACAGGCTCGCAAACACGGGGCATGACAAATATATTATATCAGGACCACCAAATAAATCAGTCGGGAACTAAATCCTATGCGGGACAAAGTGTCGCGTGCATGGGAGCAGGTTTGAAGCATGACACTATAACAGATATTTCATCGTTACTGCAACAAAATTAGCTACAAAATCTACATATATTATATACCTACAGAATGGCCTACAGGAATCTGTAGCCATGAAATAGCTACAATTATTTTTCTAGATATAGATACATATGAACATCTGCTACTACTAGAGTAAAATGAATGCCCTTTTTTGACAGTGAATGCGGCCTGTGGAGCATGCTTGGCATCTTTAGTTTTTCGCCTATGGCAGAAACGTAGCCGACGGAGCTATGAGGCCACCCACCCGTCACTAACAATCCTTGGGAACTTATTCTTGACCAATGTAGGGTTATGAGAAGAGATTTGAGGCCTAGCTTACAACTGTATATTTTATAAAGAATTTAGAAAATTACATGGTAGGAGACGTGGGTGATATACTTGTATATGTACCCCTTTTACCAGTGAAATTTAGCATTTGCCCGGAAGACCATGGTTAGTTGTCATGCTAAATAATCATATACCACGGTCAGACAATGATTGTTGGTCATAGTTTTTTAGAATGTGGTTGATATATTATTGTGGCTAAAAGCCATGAAAAATACTAACCATGCTAAATAGTCATAGACCACGGTCAGGCAATGATTGTTAGCCATAATTTTTTAGAATGTGGTTGATACATCATTGTGGCTAAAAGCCATGAAAAGTACTAACTATGCTAAATAGTCATAGACCACGGTCAGTCAATGATTGCTGGCCATAGTTTTTTAGAATGTGGTTGATACATCATTGTGGCTAAAAGCCATGAAAATATTTTTCATGGTAGATAACCTAAGTTTTTATATCGATTTTATGTAGTCATGGTTAAAGAATAATTATTTACTATGAGTTTTAGTCCGTAGCAGTTAAAAGTGTACCAAATAATTATTTTTTTGCTAGTGTTACTAGAATTTTTTATTCCGCAACTTAAATTATTTGACATTTTTATCCTTTAACTTTTTAGGATAGCATTTTGATCCTCCAGTTTTTTTAATTCTCAAGATTTAGTCCTTTTTCACCGGAGTTCATCTCCACCAACGACGAGGGTGAACTCCGACTTAAAAAATAAATGAAACTACAAAAAATAATAAAATGTAGGATCGAAATACGACCCGAAAAAGTCAAATAGCAAAAATACTGACAAAAATGAGCGAATAAAAATAATAGTTTAGTTTTAAAAGGTCATGTGATATGCATATAAATTTTTTGACGAGAATAATGAACTTATGTGAAAAAGAATAATTAAAATACTATACTAAAAATTCAAAGGATAAAAAATATCAAAAATAATTTAAATTAAATAAGCAAAAAGTACATTTAAATCTCCCCGTGCC